>NW_004524691.1:4383882-4393120 GCF_000260255.1 Octodon degus | reverse complement strand
TCTCTCTCTCTCTCTCTCTCTCTCTCTCTCTCTCTGTTTTAGTGGTATGGGGCATTAAATGCAGGGATTTGCACATGCCAAGCAAATACCATACCACTGAGCCACATCTCCAGCCTGCTTTTCTTTGTGACTCTCCTTTAATCTCAGTATTTTTCTCTATGAAATGAACATGAAAATACCTCTTCCATGGTTTCATGAGGGGTGATGCTTATAAAGCACTTAGTACTCTTTCTATTGGGCACACCAATAATTATTTTCTTTTTATTACATGAAAAGAGTGCTTAAAAATCCAGCAATATCAGACATTTCTGTAGTTGAAAGAATAATAGTATCCTAAGTGGTGCACTTTAAGTAATAGCAGTGGTGACACACACCTGTAATCTCAGTTGTTAGAAGGCTGAGGCAGGAAGAACACAAGCTAGGGCCTAGCCTCAACAATGTAACAAGATCCTGTCTCAAAATAAAAAAATAAAAAGGGCTAGAGGTGTGACTCTGTATTAGACTGACCCTGAGTTCTACTGCTAGTATTGAAAAAAAAAAACTTTAAAAGTCTTGATCAGTAGATCAATTCAGTTTCAATATACATGTTTCTTTTTTAAACTCTTGCTTCACATCAACTAAATGACAATATTTATAAATAACTTTATTTGGAATTTAGTTTTATTATTACATTAGTGATATATATTTTTCTAAACACAGCATGTGAACAGAAGCATCTTAGCATCTTATGTAAGTTTTAAGTCCTAAAATAAAGGCATTGTGATTAATAACCTGTGTATTATCATATTACGAAACTGTAAAGATTACAAAAAACCTCGATCCCTGGCACCACATGCCACACAGGCCCTGGCCCTGGGCACGCTGAGCGGGCCATCGAGATGGGGTATGGTGGCTCACGCCTGTGATCCCAGCGCTGGGGAGGCTGACAACAAGAGGATCACTACAAGTCTGAGCTGCGCAGTGAGACCCTGTGCCAAATATATTTAAAAAAATTGCAGAAAACCTTCTTAGAACTGCACAGTTTAAAAAATGATACATTCTTTTTTTTTTAAATAGGCAAACCTGTCCATTTTATTATTATTTTTATTATTTTTTTGCCATAGTTTTATTGATAAACAAATAGCAATGAGACAGTTTCAAATCAAATCGGTAGGACAGTTTCAATAATTAACACACTGCATACATTCTTCTTAGTGGTTAATTGCTGTACAAGATGCGGACTTGATAAAATGGTATATTCTTAAGAAAACTTTTTATTGTGGAAATTGTCCAATGATTCATAATCCATAAAATCATTATATATTTTTTTTTTTTTTGGTGGTACCAGGGATTGAGCTCTGGACCCTGCACTTGCCAAGGAGGCACTTATTCAACTGAGCTATCTCCCCAGGCTTATAATCCATAAAATCAGAAAGAGTAATGTCCTTGTATAAATATAGCACTCAACTTTAACAATTATCATTGCTTTGTCAATCCTAACAAACACCAGAAAATGTCATGGATGTTTATTAGAGGTAAAGACCTCTAATAATCTGGTAAAACTGATTTGATATATTCTGGTTAAAAACATCCAAATAATACAAATGTGTGTGAAGTACAAATAGAATACCCATATTTCTGATCATTAATTAATCCCATTAGTGAGACTACTGTACCAGACAGGACTTTTAAAGTCACATCGTGTTCTAACCTAATGAGCATGGGATAAAAATTCTGGTTGCATCCTCACTGGGAATGGTTCTGACATATCAGCTACTTAAAAAAAATCCTCATCTTTTCAGACAAAAGCCCTTTAGCTTCCATGCTATTTTAGATCATTGTAATTCACCTGTTTCTTAGTGAATATGGATTACAAATTTTACAAGTTTCTGTAATTGTTTTCACAGAAGGAAATAAAAACATGAATAAATAGTAAAAGAAATGACTCCAACTGTATCATGGTATGCTTGTATTCTAATGACACTTTGGGTGAGGGTTATAAATGTGTGAAAAAAAGCTCATTATCGCCTGTTAGGTTCAAGGACACTATCTTTCTGGATAAAAGGTGATTCCAGTATTCACATTTAGCACAGATTCTGAGTTGTACATTGAAGGTTATGGTTTGAATTTTTCCCAAATTAGGTACATGACCATTTCTCTATGTGAGAGAAGAATGGAAATTCAGGTCACATTTCCGCTTGAGCTCTTTTTCACATTGCACCTTCAGAAGAAAAGTCTATACAACCAACGAGCCTTCTAGAAAGCCTGCTCCCATTGTTTCCACTTCCACTGGAGGTTGTATTTGTCTATCTTAGGTCTTGCGTACACAAGGAATATTATTTTATTTTTCTCTAAACTCTTGATTTCTCGAATATTCTTCTGATTTAAAGAAGGCTTGTTAAAATGTTTTAATTTGATTCCACTCATTAATGTTATTGCTTTCAAATGAGATATTATTTGAAAATTTTAGGAAATACTTGATAAAACTTATTTAGCACTATCACAACATTTTCAGTGAGTGTAATATTTTAATATTATTAAAATATTTTACAACTTTAGGTCCTGCATACTGTATATGATATACTCTAAAGTATTGCTGAGTAGATTAGTTCAACAATTGGGCCACACAGGATGTTTCGTGAAGTTTAGACATTAAAATAACATCTTAAGGCAATAGTAATTTGATTTTTTCCCCTAAATGTGTTGCCATAGATTTTCCTAAATGTTTTACAAACAGTTATTAAAAGCACATTGAGAATCCGAATTCCCTTTGGGCAAAACGTTTTAGTACTTAACTTTCATTTAATTCAAAATTACATATGGTTAGAGTTGCAGAAAAACATCAGAAAATCATAACCAGCTATCACAACACCACATAGTTAAATGAATGCAGGGCACCCTCATTCAGAGGCTAATAAATAATAGTTAGGTGTCCAATAATAAAAATAAATAGAAGCTCAAAGTATTATCCTTTCTTACATTAGTAAAAAGTACATTTTAATTTTAAGTTCATTCCTAACAACTCAATACTAACAAAGACTTTCCAGTGATTGGTGTGTTTCTGAGGTAGGCTCACAGCCAGAAAAAGAACAAGGGCACTTGGCTAAAGAATTCTCAAAGGTTAGGGAATATGAAGATCTATCTGGAGAAAACATTGATTAAGGATTTGGACTAAAGTTACAGCTTGTTGTCACTAAAATCTTTGTTTACAAAATGCAAACATTTCAGATTACTTGAATTGGAACTCTAACAATTAAATTTTATAATTTGAAGGATATGCAAATAGGTAATGGACTATTAATGTATTTTGGGCCCACTGAAGAGGGAGTCTATGAAATGAGCCAGCTGGTGGATGAAAAGAACTGAAGAATTATGTTTTATTTCTATTTAATGTTTCCATTTTAATTGTGCCTCTAGGTAACAGGCTTAGAAATGGAAAGTCTGCCTTTTGAATGGAAGGTAGAATTACCCTTTTAAAAAGGATTAAATTGTAAGAGTTGAAAAATACCTTCAAGAGAATAAATTATTAAAGAAGACTACAGAGAGGATTTGCCAACGCAAAACTATGCTATTTCTATGCCCAAAACTATTTGTATAAAAATGCAAATGAAAGTTAACATGCATTTTCGTTGGCTTAAAGGAGAGTTTAACATTTTTCTTTTAGTTCCAATTACAATAAAACTAGTTTTGATCTGGATTAAAATTTGTCATCTTCTCTAACTCTGCTCATCTTCCCTATAATTACCACTTTTCTAGAAGATTAAGCCATATTTAATGGGTGATATCTGGTCAGCCTCTGGATTTACATACCTAACTCCTCATGTGCCACCATGATTCAAGGCTTGTCCTCGAACACATGACTGCAGATTTGTGCCTAGTTTCTCTTTTCAGGTCCAAATTTAGTGTGCTACTGACCCTATTGGATGGTGCCTATGGCTCTCTACCACTCCTGAATAAAGGAATTAAATTGTACTAGCAAAGGAAAAACAAAAGTTCATTAGCACAATTAGCCCTTTTAGGGAGATGAAGAAATCAAAGAAATCCTAGAATCAAACAGCTTTGATTTCTCCACCCCCTAAAAAAGTTATAAAAGAGGGCAAAGGGCAGCTAGCTTTCCTGCTTGCTGTCTCATCCCACTTTCAAAGCCGACATAAGGTGAATTGTGTGGGTATTTCACAGATTTTAGATCACAAAACTTCATAAGATTTGCTAGTCTGTTTTCATGGGTTGATATGAAAGGAAATTAAAACATTCCCATTAATAAGGAAAGGAAGAATGATTTGTGTTTTTGGAAACAATGACAAGATGATCCTGTTCACACAAATTAAACATTTCAAGGGGAACCAAACTCTGCTGTGCTGTGTAATAAAAAGAACAAGGAGGTAGAGGAACTCTAATTAAGCTGAGTTGACATTGTAGGACCTGAAAATACTGGCGAAATTTTCTGCGTTGTTACTGTAAATAATAGATAATGAACAGATAAATGATCACTTAGCTTTTGATAGTGTAGGCGCTGAGTCCTCACGGTTATGACTGGGAAACATCCATAGTACAATGAGTTTTGTGAAGAGGAGGATTGAGACCTATTTCCCTCCTAAATTTCTTCTCCCGGAGTTGGTGATATTAAATTTATTCTCTCAAGAACTGGTGATATTAACACCTTTATAAGGCTGTTCTGTGTCCTGATGTTTCCACTTTACAATCTTCTTACATCCTCTTCAGAGACTCCTCGATTCTCCACTGCAAAATCCTGCCCTTCTTTCTCTTTACGCCTCTCTCTGTTTCTGCCTGTCTTCTCCAATCCCATTGTAGCTACCTGGCTCTATCTGTCATCTTCTCTGGCATGCCCTGTTGCTGTAGCTCCTTTCCTGACTATTCCTTTCACTTCACGTACTGCCAACTCACTCACCATTCTGCCGCCAGGGTGATTTCTATCGTTAAGTATCTCCTTAGGTCATTTTCTATTTGAAAATTCTCCAGTGTCTCCTCCCTCATGTCAGAGAAAGGCAAAACTCCACTGCATGGCATATCAAACACTTCTTGGTGTGACTCAAGTTGCATGTTCAGCCTTTTAACTGCCATTTTGTTTTAGTCAAACATGAGTACTCAGAACTCTTCAACTTCAAAAGCTGGCCCGTGTTGTTTCTTCTCTTCTGTCTGGTTTGCCACTACTTTATTTATTTCGTACAGGGTCTCACTATGTAGCTTGGGTTCATAGTGATCCTCCTGTCTCAGCCTCCCCAGTGCTGGGACTACAGGTGTGTGTTACCATGCTCAGTTTCAGTGGCTGGCTTGGTGTGGGGCAGAACTAGCATGCAGTACCGGGAATCAAACCTGGGTCTTTGCGTTTGCCAGGCAGGAGCTTAGTCAGCCTAATTATCTTCCTGGTCTGGTTTGCCACTTCTTAAACCCATCTTCTGTTTGCCTTTTGAGCATCATTTTTTTTTTTTTTTTTGCCCTGAAACTCTCAGCTGACCCCTTTCCTCTCTGACTTGTTGCCTCATTCAATAGTTCAGGCCTCTATCTCTGCCCCCATGCTAACACCTGCCCCTCTTTTGTCAAGAACAATGTCACATTGTAATTGCTTATCTTTTTGTAAGATAAGCCATAAACTGATTAAGGTCAAGGAGGGTATCATTCCTCCTGGGTATTGGCAGCCCACAACCCACAATTCCTAACTGCTGCAGCTCAGCACATATCTGTTGAGTGAATGAATATGTGAATAAGTTGCATGAATAGAAGCAGATGAAACAGAGGAATTGAAAAATGCCACATATCATTGAGAATTCACTGACCTGGTGATTTTCTGTACTTAGAATTCAGATTTTGACCTCCACTTCCACTAAAAAAAATCCAGCAGGTATTAAGAGCAGTTGTTTTTCCAAAGGAAAAACATTCTGGCTTAGATTTTGGAAAATTATAAGGGCTGAAAACCATGAACAGTATTTTCTACCACAGAAAAGGCTTCAATTAAAAAAACACACACACATACACACAAAACCATTCATTGTGCTTACCCTTTCACATAGACAAAATAAAATGATGACGAAGAGTACAGAGCGCTGTTTACAGATGTCTTAAAGATTTTGGGCTGCACATCAAGGCTGATACTGGAACCATCTTTGCTTGGCACATCAGGTGACTTCAGAAGGAGACCCTGGAGTCACTACAAGACTGGAGGCTAAAAAGGGAGCAGTGCTGAATCCATGAAAGATGGGCCGATCCTAGGCAAAGTGGAATCATATGGCAGCAAAGGCATAACAAGGCTGCAGGAGAACCCAAACAATGCTTTGCAGTTCTGAGGTTCTTTTTATCCTATGAGCTCAAAGTGCTTTGCCCTAGCATTCTTTGCACAAGAGGCCCCATGTCTGAAGAAACCAATCTAAGAAGAAAGTTTCAAAGGCTTTGAATTACATTTTGTGATCTAGCATTTGTTTTAATTGTGAGATTCGAAATGTCACTAAAACATCATCTGTTAAGCTATGTAGCATTAACTGTTATTTATGAGTCTTCAAATTTAGAAGTTGAAGTTTTCACCCTTACAAGGCACTTTTTCCCCCTTTTGTTTAGGGTAACACTTCTCCGTATGTTAACGTTATGACCAGGTTTTTAAATTTGAAAGTGGGGTAAGTACTTTCTACTCTTTTGTTTTGTTTCATTTCGCCTTTTTTTTTTTTGTGGAACCGGGGATTGAACTCAGGCCCAAGCTCTTACTCTACTAAGCCATTTTCCCAGCCCCTATTTTGTTTTGCTTTTATAAAAATACATTTTTTCCCATAATTTTATTGAGAAACAAGTAGCAATGAGACAGTTTCAAACCAAATTGGTAGGACAGTTTCAATAGTTAACACATTGCATACATTCTTCCTAGTGGTTAATTGCTGTACAAGATGCAGACATGATACCCTATTTACAAACACCAGTAGAACAAATCCCTCTATTCATGAAGAGAATGTAACAATATCTATCCTAACCACTTTGAATACACAGATACAAAATGGACATTCATCTGTATCCCCTTTTTTTTGTTAAGTTCCGTTATTTGAATATTATAGGTGTGTTAACTCAGCAAAATATTCTAAGAGTCCAGTAGCCCTTAATAGTATTGGGTCTTCCGCTTCACTGGTAATGTCAGAAATTGTTGACCTGAGTCCCCTACAGCTCAATATAATAGCATCCAGCCCCTTATTTTGTGAGAAGGTCTCATTATGTTGCCCAGGCTGCTACTGAACTTGCAATCCTGCTCCCTCAGCTTCCTGAGTAATAAGATTGCAGGTATGTGGTATCATACATTGAATTTTACCAGTTTTTTTTTGTGGAGAATAATAACTGATAAAAGTGACACTTCATCTTTATTTAGGAAGTGGGAGCAAACATAGCAAATAATGTATTTGAAATTAGTTATCAAATTCTTTACTGTACAAATTGGTCAAGCAATGCCATGACTCATCTACATGGTTGACACTGACAAAGGATCTACAAACTGCAGTACAAGGTTACAGGATAAATCCTGAAGGAACTTGACTCACCTTGTCAGATACAAAAGTTACATTTCATGTTATATAGGTCTTGCTTTATCTTGGTCTTAACTATCCAGCAGAAAAGTATAAAAACTAAGTATAAAAAGTAAAGCCATATTAATATGCTGAGCTATAAAAGGCTCAAGTCAACAGCTTCTGACATTGCAAGCCCAATACTACTATGGACTACTGGACTATATTGGAATATTTTGCTGAATTTATGCACTTACAATATTGAAATAACAATCAAGTACCCTTCTCTGACAAAACTAAACAAAAGGGGATATAAATGAAGGACCATTTTGTATCTGTATATTCAAAAATAGTTAGGATAGATACACAGCTACTTTCTCTTAATTCAATGAATAGAAAGATTTGTTCTAATATTGTTTGTGGACAGGATATCATGTCTGCATCTTGTGCTATGAATAACCATTAAGAAGACAATATGCAATGTACGTATTGAAACTATCCTACTAAGTTGTTTTGCAACTGTCTCATTCTATTTGTTTCTCAATAAAATTATTAAAAAAACAAACAAAGAAACAAAAATTCTTTACTCTAGCATACTACAAAACACTGTTGATGGAGTAGATGTCAGATATTGGTGTGGCAGACAAGATACTAAATTTCTCATTCATATTAAATAAAATCCCTGCCTTTAAAGATCTTGTGATTGGTCTCCACAGTCCTTCTGAGTCTCAGCTAACCACCATCACCTGGAAGATTGCCGGGTGGGGGGGGACCTGGTAGGCCTAGCCCCCCCCCCCCCACTTTGCTAGAGCTCAGCTGAGCCTGAGCCATCCATCATTGCCCAGGAAGACTGAAACCAGGTGCTGGAAAGACTGCCAGAGGAACCTGCAGGAGCCCTGGTGAGCCCTATCCTATATCAACTCACTGTTGAGAGAGCCTGGAAGAACATCAGCTTGCATCTGTCAACAGTGGATCTTTCTTGAGCTGCAGCTTGGTCCCACTCCCTCCATTGAGTGGCGGCCACATTGAACTCCACACAGGTGGAGATTTGGTGACCCTACGCTGCGCTCCCACATTCCTGACATCCTTGATCACTGGCACTCCACCATCTTTGTATGCAGCATATTGTTGGATTTTGTTTTTGATCCACTCTGCCAGTCTGCTTCTTTGGATTGGTGAATTAAGGCCCTTTACATTGATTGTTATGCCTGTATTGACTTATCTTTGTCATGTTGTTTTCCTACTACAGGATCCCTACTTTTCCCCTCTGCTTAATTGCTTGCTCTGCTTGATGGTTCTCCTTGTTGTTCTTAAAGTTGTGGTCATCTTTGTCTCTTTCTAAAGTATCTGTCAGTACTCTGTAGATTTGGTTTGGTTGTCATGAATTTCTTCAGTTGTTCTTTGTCATGGAAGTATCTTATCTCTCCATTAAATTTGATAGATAGTTTTGCAGGGTGCATCAATCTGGTTTGGAAGTTGCTTTCTTTCAGGATCTGAAATATCTCACTCAAGCTCTTCTTGATTTCATGGTCTGTTTTGAGAAATCTGCCATGATTCTGATGGGCTTTCCATTACAGGTGATCTGTTTCTTCTCTCTAACAGCTTTTCGTATTCTGTCCTTTTGCTCAATTTCTGGGATCTTGATTATTATGTATCTGGGTGAAGATTCATTTTAATTATAGCTAGCCAGTGTTCTGTATGCCTCACAAAACTGTACGTCAGATTATTTTCCCATGCTTGGGAAATTTTCTGCTACTACTTTTGCA
>NW_004524691.1:4352383-4378597 GCF_000260255.1 Octodon degus | reverse complement strand
CAGGACAGTCCCACAACATTCCTTTTCCTGTCTCTTGTCTTCATTCTCCACCCCCTTCTTTTTGAACAATCATCTACCTGAGAGACAGCACAGCAGCAACTGGCATGTCATGACAAGCAGCCTGTATTCAGAAGACCAGAATGACAGGCACTCCAAGCATGAAACTACTATCACAGATTACCACCTTCAGTGCAGTTGCTTAGTTCACAAGTATCAGTATATATAGTTAGTCAGGGTGAGAAGGGACAGTTTCAATAATTAATACATTGCATATTGTTGTCTTTGTAGTGGTCATTCAGAGTATAAGATGCAGACATAATATCCTGTCCAAATACTATTAGTACAAATCTTTCTTCTCATTGAATTAAGAGAAAGTAGCTGTATATCTATCCTAACTATTCTGTATATACAGATACAAAATGTTCCTTCCTTTGTATCTGCTTTTTCGTTTAGTCCTGTCAGAAATGAGTATTCCATTGGCATCTAAATACTATAGGTATGTGAATTCAGCAAAACAATCCAATATAGTCCAGTAGTCCATAATAGTAGTGGGTTATCCATAGGACTGGCAATGTCAGAAGTTGTTGACTTGAGCCTTTTACAGTTCAGCATATTAATTACATATAAAATATTACATATTTTATTTGAGTGTGTGTTGAGCCATCCTTGCATCCCTCGGATGAAGACTATTTGATCATTGCATTCAATTTGCCAGTGTATCTTTGAAGATTTTTCCATCTGTATTCATTCAGGAGATTGGTGTATAGTTCTTTTTTTTTTTTTGGTGGGATCTTTGTCTGGTTTTGGAGTCAGGGTTATGCTAGCTTTCAGGAGTGTCTTTGGGAGTATTCTTTGCTTTTTCAACTTCATTAAAGTTTGAACAGTATTGCTGTGAGGTTTGCCTAATTTTTTTTAAGACTTCAGCACCAAATCCATCCAGACCCAGGCTTTTCTTTGTTGGTAGTTTTTGTTTTAAATTGCAGCTTCAATTTCATTGTCTGTTATTGGATTAATCAGGGTTTTTGAATCTTCTTCATTCAGTTTTGCTAATTCATGTGCATATAGAATTCTGTCAGTTTCTTCTAAATTTTCCAATTTACTATCACACAAATTTGTGAAGAAGTTGCTAATAATATTTTTGATTTTAGCAATATTTTGTCATTTCACATTTTTCATTTCTATTTGCATTGATTTGGGTCTTTTAAATTCTTGTTTTGGTTAAACTGGCTAAGGGTTTTTCTATTTTTATTTTTTTGAAGAGCTAACTATTTGATTCATTGAGTCTTTTCCCTGAACAAATAATCATGAAGGATGATTAATATGGTGAGAATGTGACACTCTAAGCAGGACTACAAAGAATGTGGCTGATCTAAGCTTCTAGGTGGATAAGAATAGAGCTAATGTCATTTTTACATTAGGAAACATGCATCTTTCCTAACTGCTGAAGGAGAATGGTAGCTGTCCACTTGTGTCTGATGTGGGCAGGGGTCTGCTGCATAGCAACACTTTAAGCTGTACAGTAAATATAGTGGCTAGGGAGCTCTGCTTTTAAATCAATGAATTACTGTTATGAATTGTCTAATATTAAGATACAGTGTCCATACACATGTGTTCCTAGTGCTGCGAATCTTACCCAGGGCAATGTGTGTGCTAGACATACACTTTAATCCTCAGCTCTAATACAAATATAATTATAAATATATGATACAAATGTAAATATGAATATATAATATAATATATAAATATGAATATAATAATATATAATATGTAAATAATTCAAGTTGTATCTCAGGACCTTGGACTATGGTTTGATAAACCAGTTCTCCATCACAATCCTCTATGCTGCATCTGGACCCAAACAAATATCTCTAACAACTATCATGTTGAGCATATACTGTGTATTGGGCACTTATCTAGTATTTCACAAGCATTATGTTAATTTAATCCTCACCACAACCAAATGAGGTCATTACTATCAATGGTCCTCTTCTGTAGGTGGGGATCTTGAAGTTTAGAGAGATTAAGTAATTTATTGAAGGATGACCAGCTAGTAATTGATGGAGCTGGGAATTAAATTCATGCTTTGAGACTTTAATAAAGCTCAGCATGCTTCATCACTGCATAGTACAGTGCCAAATGCTGCTGGCAAAGTGGATGAAGGGAGAACTTGTATCGGTTTCTACAGATACCTATCAGAATAAAAACTAAGATCAAATTCTATGGGTCAGTGACTGGAGGCCAACAACCCACACACTAAATAAATAAAACAGAAGAAAAAGGAAGATGGTCAGAAGCTTCAATGTTAGCAGTATCAGAAAAAATGCAATATCAACAAATTGATGTGTTTTCTTTCACATCAATGCAGTATTATTACCACATAGGTTGCAGAGGACAGATTTTTAGTAGAGTGAATCAATGGATCAAGCCATCCTGGGTCAGTCTCTTGGCATGGAATCTTACCACTTTTCTCACTGTGAAGTATAGTGTATTCCTCTACTCCTTTCAATCTGGGTTGATTAATAGATTGTGGGGGAAGAGATGTGTGGGCTCCAAAGTCCAGGCCTTAGAAAGCCTTGTGGCATCTGCTCCTATCATCTTAATCACACTGTGAAGTATAGTTTAGCTTATTAGAGAGTGAAAGGCATAAACTGGAATAGACTGAAATCTCTGTTAAGAGCTGGCACCAACTTCCAGGCATGCAAATGGAACCTTTGAACCTCTCACCTCAGTGAAACCACTGGATAATGACAGCAGCCTCATGAGCAATCCCAGGCAAGATTAGTAGAGGAACTGCCAGACTGCTAACTAACTCATAGAATTGTGAACACGAACTACCATTGTTTCTTAGGTAACAAGAGATAACAAACAGTGATAATTCTAATAATACCTAAATTATGTATCATTTTGCAGCCATTTTCATTAATACTTGGTGAGGTGTGCCACCGAGAAATGGCAGCTGGCCGAGTGCCACACAGCTTGGAAAGTAATGGAACTGATATCAAAATCTAGATGCTGATGCTTACTTGCCTAGTGTGAATTCCAGTGCTCCTTATTTTCTTTGATTAATAGAATAAAAGATGTTGGTTCACTTGAAAGTTGACTTTGTTATGCACTTCATAGATTGTGATGACAGACATTACCTGCAACTACCATTTAACTGGCTCAGGAAGCTGCCCTGGAAACCATGTGTTTCAAAAGTATGAGTCATGAGTCTTCACAGATCTTGAAGACAGACGTGGCTCTTTCTTTTTTACATACAGTTTGATGCCTGAACAGAGGATTTCTCACACACAATGATTAGGAAGTTATTTCTTTCATTTAAAATTTCTTCAAGTATTAAAAATAAGTTTCAAGATCAATATAAACCATGCTAATCATTTGAAAACATAGACATTTCTGGAATATTATGTTGTAGTACCACAGGGATTATTTTGTGGGATTGTTTTTAAAAACAAAGGAACGAAGAGAAAAACAAAGCAAAACAAAACAATTCATCTCCAGAAATAGAATCTTAAACTTTAAACCAATATGACATTCATTCCTGCCTGTCATTCAACTCTGAACTTTTTGTCTTTTTGGTTATTAAACATCTTAAACCATTAAGTTTGTTTTTTTATTGCCAGAAAGATAAGCTGTCATTTTCCTTGAAAATAAATCATAAAAAAAATTGGCAGAAAGCACAAAGAAAGTTTTCTCAAGTTGCAGCCCATTTCTAAATGGGTAGGAAAGAACGGACCTGAAATTTATATACACCCCCATCTCTGGTCAAGTTATTTGTTGTTACATTTGTAACAGTGTGAATATTTCTTATGGAAAATGGAAGTGATTTGTAGAGCTGTTTGTTATTAACTTAAGCGTCTGTGCATGTGTGCCAGAGCACTTGTTTGATATAAACAAGAAGGCATTGGTTTTTAACTATGAAGTGACACAAAACTTATAAGAAAAGGACATAGTGATAATTTTATAACTTAGATTTTCACTAGAAGCGACCAATACTATAGTATTGGTTGACAGAAAATTTGCAATAAGTTTGAACACTTAAACATTTACATATTCTCTTTTTATCGGAGTTGTATGACTGTCTTTTCTTGGCAACTTACAATGGCATTTGGTATGTAAAGCCAATTATTTAAACATGTCTTAAATATTGCATAATATGTAATGTTCAAGGCACTGTAATGTGATTTTCTAGTCCTCAAAAAAGCTACTTAAACTCTTTTTGCCTTTTTGTTGCATCTATGCAAATGAAAAAAGATACAAACATTAGCCTCCTTATCCCCTTTATTAAGTAAGTGTAGAAAATATGAAGATTTTCAAAAAATGTCCAGTGTCTATTTGTTTCTAATTTTCTTTCCGTTAATGTCACTGTAAATTTCAATGTCATATTCCTGCACATTGCTGCCCCTAATCTGACAGTGTCAGAGAATCTATCTTCATTTTCTCACTCGTTTCATAATCTAATCCTCAGCTCTAACATGCAATTAGTGCCCTCTTCGCCCCCTGCATACCAAGCAGGCCGCTGCTACAGCTTTCCTTGTGCAATCCGTTTAGTGAGGCTGTCCGTAATGAATATGTACATTTAGAAGACCTCAGCACAGAGGGTCACAGGCAATCAACTTTGAATTCAATTATGCAAGTCAAGGTTAATGACTCGCTGCAGTGGTCAGAGGCATTCAGAATCCTGCAGATTAAATCAGCCTGTCAGAGCTGACAATGTAGAAAGGACGAAATTACTTGTGTGAGAAGCAGGGATTCGTGCGAAGATAAAATGGTGTCAGTTCTCCACGAAGATTACATGGAGTTCTCAGTAGCAAATCAGATTGTAAATCTCCTTCAGTCCTGCATTATGATTAGTCTACATAAAGATGTTTCTAGATTGTAAACGGAGCCACTAATAAGACCTCCTGAACTTCCTCCTTGCTAGGTAACTCTGCTTTTTGAAATCTCATATTTATATCTTCTGATTGTACAGCATAAAAATGAAATTATTATTTTTAGTTATATTCATAAAATGTGCCCCATGTTAACTTTTATAATAAAGCCAAATTTTTAGCAGTAGAAATAATTAAAAAAATTTTTTTCCGTTCTTTTCTTGTTCCTTTTCCCTTGGTTTTCGTTTAAGCCCTTGTTTTAATAACAGTAGACCACAGCTAGCTCCACAGGAAAAAAAAATTGGAAATAAGTTAAAAATAGTGTTGTTCATAGAAGCAAGGTTCATGCTATTTCAGATAAATGTAATAGAAGTACGTGAATTTAAAAAGCTTATTCCAATTAATTTGCAAAGTAAATGAGTGTACATTTATTGGAATTTGCGCAAGAGATTAAACAGTTCCCTCATGAGCTGGGGTGTGCAGGTGTTTCCCAAATTCAAGTGGGAGAGAAGCTTTCCTCTTTCTCTCTGCTCTCTCTGGAGCAGACTTCATGATTTAGACTCATTTCTCAGTGGCAGGTCTCTGACCCATGAATAATCATCACACATCTCTTGCATATTAAAGAGTATGTATACGATTGTATAGTCTCTTAAATGGCAGATATGTTCCTCAGATATTATGCACCGTTAAGAATGTGGGGATTTTTAATAACATGTCAAATTCAGTGGGAAAGTTCTTCAGTTACTCTCATTTCCCCCCTCCTCTTCTTCTTCCTTGTTCATCTTTTCCTGTATTTGTTGAGCACATACTAAAAGTGTTAACATAGGATCAAGGATGGACTGACTTAACCTGGAAAGAGCTCACAGGTAAGAGAGGGGAAAAGCAATAACCAGGTTTTCGATTAGTATGAGCTGAGGAGAGCTACAGGGGAGAAATGTGCACTATGCTGGGTCCAAAGGAGGAGGTCATGCATTCTGCTTGCGTGAGTGAGTGTGTGTCAGGGTGCACACAAGTAGTTTGTTAGGATGAGGACTTCATAGAGACAGTGTCATGGTTTATATCTAAATGTCCCCTGTAAGCCTCATGTGCACTTAAGCTGGGCTTTGGAAAGGTGGATGAATTATGGGAGCAGTATTGGTGACTTATTGTTAAGAGGCAAAGTTCAGCTAGAAGAGATGTGCCACTAGGGGCATGATATAGAAGGGTACCCCTCTCCCTAACTCCTGTCTTCTCTCTCTGCTTCCTGGCCACTGTGATGTGAGGGGCCTTCTCTGGTGCATGTCCTCCCACCATGCTCTTGCCCTGCACCCAGCTGACTCTGGAGTGAGACTATGAGCCAAAGCAAGCCCCCTCCTTTGATTTGTGCACATTGGGTACTGTGTCTCAGTGAAGGGCTGCCTAGGAAGCATTTGGGTCCAGGAAAGAGGGATTGCTGTTCTGACCATGCAGATTAGAAGGCTTTGCAAACCATTTACAAGAGAAATTTAGAAAGATTTAGCGATATTGGTTAGAGAAGTCCTGGAATGCTATAAACAGGCTTGATGGGTGATACTGGTCGGAATGTAGAAGACCTGAATGCTGATGGCTATTCATCCAGATGGTGAAAACCAGGCTCAGGTGGTTTCAGTTGGGAACGAGGACTCCACTGGTATTTGAACTTGAGACCACATATGCTATGCTCTGTCAGAGACTTTGTCTACGTTTTATCCAGGTCCTGAGACTTCACAAGAGACTGAGATTAGGGATGGCAAATTAATTAATTTAGGGGAGGGAATTTTTTGTTTTGTTCTGAGAAACAAACTCCTGGTGTTGTACTTGCTAGCCAGGTGCAGTGCTGCTGAGCTACAATCCCAGCCCCTGGGGGAGGATATTTTAAGGCAGTCTTATATTCAGATGCTGATATGGGCACTGCTTCCTACTTTTAGTGAGGTTTACATGGAGAAATCTCTCCTCCTTTCATTTGTGGCTGTCAGGTATTGTATTTCAACAACAAAAAAGGTGACTAAGACAGAAGGGAATATTTGAATTGAAATATGAAGCATAAAGGAAGTTTTTCAAGCAAGCTAGTGGGAAAAGCCCTTTTGGGCCAAGAGAACAACAGGAGCAAATGTGAAAGGTGTGTTGGGATGGTAGCATAAGATGTGAGTTGGCCAGCATGTGTGGGGCACACAAGGAGATAAAAAGATGAAGTAACCTGGGGGCTTGCATGTGCCTCTTGCTCTAGCTTTGGTTAAATTGTCAATAAATCTAAAGCTGGCTATCTGAACAAAATTAGAACTCTCTTTCCTTCCACCTTTTAGTACACCCGTGTCTTAACATTGGATTTGCTAACACAGGCTGATAGAGGTTGTCATGTTATATGCCAAGGCTTCATATAGATAATAGTAAGTCGAAGGGGTAGTTATGGGGCTCTGCTTCCATATTCCCTTGGAGAACACAAAACCAGAATGCTGAGAAGAGAGTTTTGTTCGAATCCCAAAGTGGACACGCTAACATAATGGCTCACATCATTGCCTATGAGTTGTGGTGTCCTGTTTTCTCTGCTTACATTTTCTGCCTACACATTTCCTTCATGTCTTGAGTTCTTACCTTTGGGGCTAACCTTTCTAAGTCACGAGATCAATGATAAATTTGTCTGCTGCTAATGTTGGAGCACTTGCTTCCTAAAATATGAACTAGGCCAATAGTCATTGAAAAGATGGCCAAGTTTCTCACGTGGGTCCTCTCTGAATTACTGAGAAGAACAATCATCAGCTACTCATTTAAAGCTTGACCGCATAACATGGTCCACACCGCTTGGACTGAGTCCTATTTCTTCTTACTCTTGTGAGTTGTAATACTTGAGGGAAAGAGTTTGTAGGGCTAGCTTGGTGATGGAGGATGCCTCTGGAAATATACGGGAGAAATTTTTGTTGTCTCAGTGACTAGAAGGTAGTATGTGGACTACTGTCTTATAATATGCAAAACAGTTTTGCAATATATAGAAAAAGAATGAAGATTTTGGTATAGCATGAAGTTGATCTAATGGAAGTTTTACCCAAAGTCCTTTCTTGCCTGGAAACTCTTCATCTTGTAGCTGAACACTTTGTATGGTATTGATACTCATCTCTACAGTATTATTCATAGGCAGATCTCCTTCATAACATTTATTTGTAATACATATCATATATTCATAACCACCCATTTATTTTCTTATTATTATTAAGCTCTAGGTCTGTAAGAGAAGATTTTGTTTGCCTTTTCTACCCTTCAGTATTAAAATGGTCTCTAGTACAGAGTTGGTACTGAGTAACTATTTATTAAATTATTCTTCTGCTCCATATCTAGCAGGAGATTCAGTTAAATTTGAATTTAAGGTAAACAATGGATAACTTTCAAAGAATAAGCATATCCCAACCATTATATGAGACACTTTTCTATTAATCAACATATAAAATCCTAGTTGCTTACTTGAAATTCAAATTTAACCAAGCATCCTACAATTTATACAACAACCTGAGAGCAGGTACTATATATTATTTTATTATTTCCTGTTTCCACTGCTTCAATCAGTGCCTTTTAGAGGTAGGCACTTAAATATGTACTAATTTGATATGACTTAAATATGTACCACTTTCATAGAACTGGATTGAATCTCTCTATGAAAAAGTTTCCTGAGTAAAATCCCATGATATTTTCCTCTTAACAAGAGTGAAAAATAACCTAACTGGGTGTTTTTGTTTAGATGTGGTTGCTGGATCTCTTTGCAGTAAAATTTCTCCAAGATGATAGTTTTAGCAAGGCCTATAATTGAAAGCACTAATTGTGTTAGGGGGACATTTTAGCTGTGAATCCAAAAACAAGCTCTATAGTCATCTTCATTTTCAATGAGCCTGATATTATTTATAGGATACTTTGTTCAAGAAGATTATTCTGAGTCATGTTGAAAAACATCCTCTAAATGGGACTGAGTGATGGGCAGATGCCAAGGAGCTGGCAACAGTTTTATGGGCACTGGGATTCTTCTTATTTGGTTCCATCAGCATCACAAACAAGAAAACAGATAATTTAGGGCTGTTTGTCATCTATGTATCCCAGAAATGACAGAAATAATACGAGGGCTGTAGCTAGGTTTCCAGATCCAAGCCTGGCAGGGTCGAGCAATTTTTGGTAACCATATGGAGCCTGGAATGCAGAGTGCAGAGCTTTTAAACTCATCCACTTTCTTTTACTTGCAGCAGATTTGTCTGGAAGAAGCATAGATATCTGAGAAAGACTGGGCTTCAAGCATGGCACATTGTAAGTCTTCACCAAGTGAATTGAAAGGTGAAATGTATGACATTTGTCTGTTTTGATCCCGACAGTAAATATAGTTGAAGGACCAGACATATGCTAAAGAGAGCAATGAATGGAAGAAATTTAGGGACGATGAACAAAATTTGTCAGAGGAGATATGGATGAAATAAGGTGATAAATTTGTCTGCTTGAAGAGGTAGGGTAAATCAGAGGGTTAAATTACAAATCTTGTTGAATGATCTAATTTGTGTCAACTAGAGAGCATACTCTTAAGTGAAATAAATCAGACCTGTCTATGCAAGTGTGCAAACATCATATTGTCTCACTAGTGTAAGAGCCTAAAAGAGTAAATAAAATCTGAAAGGAACAACAACAATAAAAAGTTACACAATGCCACAAATTGTTATCTTTGTCACTATCATCATTGTCATTCTCACTTAACATCATGCGAGAACATAAAAATGATAAAATCTGAATTTTAAAAAATTTATTTATTTATTTATTTATTTAGCAGAACCAGGGATTGAACTCAGGCCCTTGTGCTTGCCAGAGAAGCACTTATTGCACTGGGCCATCTCCTCAGCTCCAAAATCTGAAATTTAACTCCGCTCCAACTTGCAAAGCAGCCTACTCTCCTCTTCACGTTGCTCTTCCAATTAAGAAGAGCTAATACTTCAGAAGACTTCTGCATTCTTTATTCTGAATGAATAATATTTCCAGGCTTGTGCATATGCAATAAGTCAGGATTGTTCTGGGACAGTTCCCAAGTTGTTATCTGGCTGTGGCTGCTGTGCTCTCATGGCTCCTTGCTGTGTCTTGGTGTTTCCTTCTTTTTCCATATCTTTAATGTGATTCACCAAAAGTCATGTTGTCCCCTCTTTTTTTTACTTTCCTTGATCTTCCTAGGATTTCAGTTTTTTAAGAAAGCCATCTGATTTTATTAAAGATGAGACAATGAAATAAATACTTCCAAACCTGGCTTAGAGTATGAGGCCTAGGCAACACAATTAAAGAGAGACACAGAGGGTGCTGGGGAGGCAGCTTGACATCTAAGCGCCTGCCTGGCCAGCACAAGGACTGGGGTTCGATCACTGGTACTACATGGATGGTGGCACATGTCTGTAATCCCAGAGCTGGGGAGGCTGAGACAGGAGGATAGCTATGAGTCCAAGCTGCTTAGTGAGACCCTGTACTAAATAAATAAAGAGAAGATATTTTGAGACAGAGAGAGAGACAGACAGACAGACAGACAGACACAGACAGATACACAGGAGACCCTTGTGATATACAGGTCACATGCTCAATTTAATTTTAGATTCTTTATGCTAAGTCAAGACAATGTTGAACTGCCGTGATGTCCTATTATTATTCTTCAGCTTCCTTCCTGGTCAGCGGGTGGATGGAGCCAGCTAGTTGAGTCTTTTCTAAATTGTTTTACTGTTTCTGCTGTTGCTGTATCAGAGAGCACTGTCCTCTACAGTATTGTAGAAACTTCTTTGATGACAGTTGCTGTTATTTTTCTGCTCATGCCAGTGGTATAAAATTATGTTTATAATTTAAGAAATTATTTGTGTTTTTAAAAACTAAGTAGGTAAAAGCACAAAAGGTAAGTGGATAGGGCCAAAGTAATGAGGCGGCCCAGCAGTGACTGAAGTTTGACAAGCATCAGCTGAGGTTCCACTGACTGGTTCATTCAGAGGGCTCCGCACAGTGTTAGCCACACAGCACTAGTAAGCCATTTGCAAATTATGCTAGTGGAGCTGCCTTCACTGGAAGAAAGGAAGCATTGGAATTTTCAGGATCCATTACTATATGAATTATGGATTAAATCAGTGCAGATTCTGAGCTATAGATTGACATGATGCATCCTGTCAAAGGACCACTTATAAACTTGGAAGGTTCATTTGTGATGTAACATGTCAAAAGCCCATTTATTAAAATCTCTATGCCCCAGATTGATGATATTATCTTTTCTCAAAATATATTTTAGTCTTAAGTGAAGGGAAGAGGAAAGAAAAGACAGCTTTCTTTTTAAAGTGACAGTAGACTATTGCAGTAGCCCAGTTATCAGATGGTGAATACCTGAACTATGCCAATGGCTGGGCTGTAGGGATGGTTTAGAAAAATAGTGAGGGGTACAGACACTAGGCTTTCTTTACCAACCAGGTTATCTTCCAGTTTAAAGGCTTTTTGAAAATGTATTCTCCAGCCTTGTTCACGCTTACAGATGCTCTCAGGACCTGGGAGTGTGCTTTGCACACATTTGGCCTTTGCACAAAAGTTAAAAGGAAGGAGTGTGAACCAGTTTTCTAAGAAACCTCCTAAGTGACTGCTGGACCAAGCATAGTAGTGTGTGCCTGTAATCCCAGCACTTGGGAGCCTGAGGCAGGCGTATGACTAAGAGTTTGAGGCCAGCCTGGGCTACATAATGAGTTCAAGGCTAGCTTGAACTATATAGCAAGACCCTATCTTAAAAATATCCTCTTAAAAACCAAAAACTAAAACCAAAACCAAAAAGATAAGTGATTGCTACTGTGTAGTAAAATATGCTTTATAAATTAAAAAACTGTAATAGAAAAATGGATACTGAATATGCAATGATATTAAAGATGACAAATTGCTATGTAGTTATAGCAAAATAAAAGTCATGAAATACAAAAGGGTGCCAATGTTGTTAATTAAATGGTATAACAGTCTGTGAAGCAAGTTCTGCATTGGGTTGGTTCTTGTAAATAGACAAGATATAAGGATTCACTCATTCATCCATCCAGTCTATAAATACATATTAGGCACATTGATTATAGTTTTATGGATCAGCAGAATCTATCAAGGAGGTGGCCAGTACAGGTCGTGCATACTGTATTTCAGGAGTAAATGCTCTGCCCAGGAACTGCTTGCTAAGTGGGATGTTATTTACTGGTGCAGACAAATTAAAAACATAAATAACATTCCAATGTCCAAATCTTTTCAATAAACACAAATTATGAGTTTTGTATATGTAAAACACAATCTCCCGGTGGAAAAACACTTTATTGGTGATTTATGTTGTATCAAGTATGGGGCACTTGCTAGTCAAAATCATTCCCTGATTTTGTTTGCATTTACAGCCCTCCCCTCACCCCAATAGCCCAAAGAAATACATTCAGACTAACTGGTAGATGATAAAGCAGTGCATGTTTTGTCAACTTTCATTCCTTGATTTCCAAAGAGGTGGTTTTGGCACAGAATTTGTGTTTCTTATTCCCAGTCTGATTCAAGTAAGGGGTTGAAAATGGCAAAAAATAAAGTGCTTGCCTTCCATCCTTGTCATGGACTCTCTGTTTATGGGACAATCTCAAGGAAAGGGGTGAAATGGGGAGAATTTTTCTTTGAGGCCCTTCTTGAGAAGGTGTTTCTTCTCTTTCTCTCATCTAGTCATTCTACTTTTTGAATACATTCTGTATGCAGCAACCCAAAAGATCTTTTTAAAAAACCTGTGTTGAGTTATTACTATTCTCCTAAATCATCACGGAGCATTCAGAATCACTCCTTATTCTTCCTCACAGCCAATCTAATCTAGGCCACCTCTCTTTTTTTTCATTGTATCTTGGCTACCTTGGTCTTTATTCTGTTCTGTACAACTTCTGAAACCTTTGATGCTTATGCTTTGCCTTTATTTATGTGTTTAGCAGTACTGAGGATCCAACTTGGGACCTTGTACTCGCCAGGCTTTGCACAAACTTTTTTTTTTTTCTTCAAATGTCTTTTTCCCAGCATGATAACTGCTAGGTTCCATCAACCCTTTAGGCCTCCATTAGGGACTTTCTCACTGCTTTCTTTTGTCTGTTTCCAATGCCACTCAAAACATTCTATATTTTTTTTTGTAAATATAATCATAAATTTTGTCACATCTTCCTTTCTATTTGTTATCTTTCATCTAAAGTTCATGAGAGTAGGTAGCATGCTTCTTTTGCTCAGCATCGAATAATTCACGTGGAACACATATGTGGCACATAATCCTTACTCTTTATCATAGCCAATATTTGTTGAAAATATTTACTGCAAACCTCTGTAGATTCTAATTCAGTATATCCATTTTTGTGTAGGTGAAAATTACAGGCAGGGCTTAAGGAGTTGTGCTTTTGTGAACAAAGGATTTAGGAAAGTTTAGGTTATAGTTTGCAACCAGAGGAGACATTTTGTTTGTCATTATCCCTGAAATGATGCCATGTGGTAGGGGCCACGGGGTCCAGGAAGCCCCTGAAGACACTATCTGTGTTCATATGGAACCTTGGTTAATTGAGGATGTGAACAAATGGATCAAGATTTGGGTGAGTTTAACAGTTAAATACAGTAATGAGCTTAAGGAAGACAGAATTGTTCTTATTTATTTATATTTATATCTTTGAATTTTATTTTAACCTTGGGCCAATGCAGGAAAAAGTTTTTGTAATTTTCATATGGTTCAAGCTTTCACTCCTCTTTGGAGACTCTGAGGAAGATTTTGAGGTTTTTTTTTTTTGTGTGTGTGTTCCTGCTGATTCATACTTACCCATAAAGTTTGGGGATTTCCATTTTATCATCAGAGATTAAGGCAAGAAAAAAGAAAAGCAATATAATACAGGGAGAACTCTAACCAAGACACAGATTCATACAATGGTAAGAATTACCATTTTGTCATTATCATTTTTAAGAGAATTAAATGAAAGAACAATTTTTGACTTCTTATAGTTGAATGAATGGCTTATCCTATTTATCAATGCTCCAAATTACCTTTGACTTAACTCTTTCTGTCTTCCTCTTCTACCTGAAGAATTAAGGATGGCCACAGGAAGATCTGATCTTCCATTAGAGGTTGAGACTCTTGCAGTACTAGTTATGATATTGCATACCTGTCTGTCCACACTCTCTGGAGAGGGAGGAAGAGGGAGGGAGGGGGAGAGAGAGAGAGCAAGCGAGCGAGCGAGCGAGCGAGCGAGAGAGAGAGAGAGAGAGAGAGAGAGACAGAGACAGAGACAGAGACAGAGACAGAGTTGTGTGTGTTTGGGTGAAGGCTTCTCACTTGTGCTTGTCTCTTACACACTTTTGGAGTTAATACTTTGGCTGGTGAGCTCTTATTCATCTTTCAGATCTAACTAAGAAGTCACTTCATCTGTGAAGCCTTCTTTGTTTCTCAATCCACCTCACTTTCCCCATGTGCTTCTTCTTGACATAATATTGCACATTGGCAGACTTGTCAGTTTTCCTACACTGAACTAGGAGTCCTTCGATTGCATGGTCTCTGTGTTATTTATCTCTGTGCTATTATCATCTAGCACTGTGTCTGATATACAGTAGATACTCACTATTGAATGCACAAAAGATGGAAAGGTATAAGCTCTTTGAAACAATAACTTATTGGAGCCTTCCTCTGTAATTCATAGCAAGCACTGTTGGTAACCTACCCAACTCTCCTTGGGACTCTTTTATCACTTCTTTAATCCTCTCCCTTGACTTTAGTGTGCTTTTCCATCTGATCTTCTGAACTTGTTACTCTTCTTTTAAGGTATACGCTTGAACTTCTGGAGTCTTTGTGTCTGCTAGCACAGAAAACTGGAGGTGTCTGTGAGTTTATAGCTCAGCCTGAGGGACTCATTCAGAGCAAAGCAAGTAGGACACTGTATGGGGCTGTATGACTTTAGGTTCTGTGGATCTAGAGGTCATGGTTCACAGACAAGGAAGCTTCCTCCAAGGGATGCAGTAAGAGTTCTGTTTGCAGTAAAGAGATGGCTGCTACCAGGTACTTTAGAACTCCCTGTGATAGGAGACCACTAGGAAAAGAAAGGTACTATCATACTGGCAGGGCTAATTGGCTCTGGTCATTGTGAAGAGATAGTATATCTAGGGACTTTATTTTGGTGCTTTTCTGGTTATTCTTATCATTTTAACTGTGAATGGGCATGTATAGTAGCAGTAGCCTGAGAGGAGAGTGATAACTGGGCTCAGATCCCTCAGAGGTGAAGGTCTGGTTCATTCCACAGGGTAGTTGCCTAGATGAGTAGCAGTACTATCTATAGATGAGGGACATGTAGAATGGGAAGTAGAGGGATAAGATAATGAATACCAGTTATGTGTTTGAGATCTACTGTGGCAGTGCAATTTTCCTCATCCCACCAACACAGCTCTTACAGGTTTTTCCATAGAATTTTGACCATCCATCATTTGGAAGAAGCTGTGGCAGCAAAGAGAAAGCCTAGATTAGTGGACCTCAGTGATTCTCTAGTGCCTTCCCTACACCATATCCATTCTCTGGCCATTTCTGTGTTCCTCTGCCCTGGTCACAGAATGTTTTTGTCTCCCATATACCTCACTTGTGCCTCCTCTTCATTCAGCTGCCCCCAGACACTGGAAGCTGCTCTTCTGGACGCACACACAGAGTTATGAGTACCCAGGAGTTCCCCGCACCCCTGGGGGGCTCTTAGCCAACACCTGAAAGGGGTGGGGGGCAACAGCCCAGATCCTTTTCTCAGGTCAGACAATTTTGAGGCATATACTCCACTCCAGAACTTGCCTCAGGATCAAGCTGAGGTTCTTACAGAATTTTTCCTCAAATTCAACCCTAGCTTAGCTTTGCCCATTCTTTTACTGGATTGCCCTTTGCAATATTAACATCACTTGCACATGAATTTTCATTTTGAAATCTGCTTTTAGAGAGTTTCCCACAGACAGATCATTTCCTCTTTACTCAACATTTCAGAAAGCACATTATGATTACATCACACTATCCCTTGTTAGCAACAGTAGTTGAGGAGTGGGATGCAGAACCACCCATGAAGCAGCGCTTAGCTGGGAGACTGTTTTCTTGCATTTGTCTGTGTCTTGAAAGTGGAACTGAGTGTCCTTTGTTCCAGACTATCTTTACAAGATCTATGCATGGTGAACAGCCTTGGAGACAAAGCCAGTGTCTCCTTCTAGAGCAAAAGGCCAGCATGCTTTGTGCTCATTGTAAGAGATTTATGCTCGTGATGCTCAGGGCTTCTTCCCCACAGTGTGTTCAGGCATCTCTAGGAGTCCATCCATGCTGCCGAGGGAAACGTGGGAACAAGAAGGAATTAATACACGTGTGCTGATTCTCATGCTGCTTACTATGTTCTGGATAGAAAATCCTTTGTCTCTGACCTAGCAGTCTGGTGTCTTATTCCTGTCTTTGTAAGAGTGACAGGCTAACTTTTTTTTAAAATTAATTTTATTGAGAAACAATTAGCAATGAGACAGTTTCAAAACCGATTAGTAGGACAGTTTCAATAATTAATACATTGCATATTGTTGTCTTTGTAGTGGTTATTCCTAGTACAAGATGCAGACATGATATCCTGTCCACAAACAATATTAGAACAAATCTTTCTATTCATTGAATTAAGAGAAAGTAGCTGTATATCTATCCTAACTATTTTGTATATACAGATACAAAAATGGTCCTTCATTTATACCTCCTTTTTTGTTTAGTTTTGTCAGAGATAGGTATTCCATTGTCATTTCAATATTGTAGGTGCCTGAATTCAGCAAAATAATCCAATATAGTCCAGTAGTCCATAATTGTAGTGGGTTATCTGTAAGACTGGCAATGTCAGAAGTTGTTGACTTGAGCCCTTTACAGCTCAGCGTATTAATATGGCTTTACTTTTCATACCTTGTTTTTATACTTTCCTGCTGGATGGTTAAGACCAAGGTAAAGCAAGACCTACATAACATGAAATGTAACTTTTTTATCTGACAAGGTCAGTCAGATCCCCTCAGGATTTAGCCTGAAACCCTGTACTGCAGTTTGTAGATCCTTTGTCAGTGTCAGCCATGTGGATGAGTTATGGCCATTGCTTGATCAATTTGCTCTCTGTGAAAGACAGGCTAACTTCTTAATGTTGAAAACAGGATAATATCTCAAGTCCTTTACTTGATACTTTTTTTTTCCCTCAGGAATGAGTACTAGTTCTTTCCCTTTGCTATTCCTATGATTTCACTCTTTGTGCCTTTGCAACATCTGACAGAATAGGTTTTGGGCATTGACCCACTGGGTGTGGCCTTTTTCCCCTCAGATATTCACTGTTGTTTTCCATTGGCTGGTCACATATCACCTTGATTTTTACTGTAACCATCACCACCACCACCAAAATAAATAAAAATCAAGTCAACAGAAAAACCCTGCCCCAGGGACGCTTGGCCTGATTGGCTATAACTACGAACTCAACTCTTCTTTGGGTTTCAGACTCCAATACGGCTTTGTCCTCCCTTGAGCTGCTCTTCTTTGTTGCCTTGACTAAAGGCTCACCCAGACCAGATAGCTCCTTCTTGAATTTCCCTAATTTTGATCCCATATATGAAAGTCAAAGCTTTCAAATCGAGCTTGAATTTTTATATACTTGTTAAAATAAGCTCCAAAGACTTCATAAATTGGCATGTTATTATTTTAAGTGACAGGGAAAGGGAGACCCAAAACCTGAAGTTTTTGGTGACTCATCTGTGAAATCAGAAAATCTTATTTTTTTAAAGCTTCAGTTTTTATTTTACTTACTGTCAAAGTAGTGATTTTGTTTTTATCACCACCCAAAAAGGCCCATTATCTCTTTCATCACATGACAGTGCCCCAAATTACACATCTACTTAAAAAGGGACAACTAAAAAACCAGGCTGTGAAGGGTTGTGGTTTTTTAAATGGAATTTTGCAGGCTTTGATAGGCTGAACGGGACATGGAAAAATCTATATTGTTATTAAAACCTGGTGAAGATTTTATTTTGGGACTTAATAGTTACATAGTTTTAAGCAAGATATCCAATTCCATGGGAAACTTGTGGGTTAAGAATGAACTCCAGTTTTTATTTATAGACTTTGACACGGGTTCTTCAAGCCTCTGTTTGACTGAAAAGTGGAAAGAACAATAACAGTAGCAGCAAAGGCTGTTAAGATCAAGTGAACTGATGCACTTATTCTGTACCCTGTTGGTGTATACTAAGCTGACTTTGCTGCCTGACACAGAAGATGAATATAGTGAGTTTTCATTGATATTATTTAGCAACTTTGAATTTACTCAGATGATGATGATGATGATGATGATGATGATGATGATGACAATTTTTGAGGTACTGGGGATTGAACTCAGGACCTTATGCATTCCAGTCAGATGCTTACTCTACTGAGTTATCTCCTCAACCCTCAGATTATTAAAAGAGTTTTTCATACTTATTATATGTGAAGTGACTTTTCTATAAAACATAATTCATAAAGTTTGTTTTCCTGGCTCCAAATTTAGCTTAGTAGATCAAAGTATGAAACTGATTGTCCTCTATGACATTAGCTTCAAAAGTTTAGAGATTTACCTTCCAATACATAAGGAGCAAATCCATTACACAATCTAATATTGTAGATCAAGTTCTATGAGTTTTTCTATAGGGACATAAAGAAATCTTCTATTTGTCTTGAAATTTCTGACCTTATTTCTAAGTAAATGTCAATAAGTAGCCACCAAAAGAAATATTTTGGGTAAGTTTCTCTATTTTACAGCAGGGTGAGTTGAAATATTATAATGCATTTGAGTTCATGATTTAAGTTCATATATAATGACCTAGCTTGAGCTTGGCTGCTCTAGAGCTGACCCTGGAGTTCCACAATGTTTGGGCCATGGTGAACCTACATCTTATTGTTTTCTGTCTTTAAAATCATCTTTTTCTAATGGTTAACATGTGAATAATTAGATTACTGAACAGTAGAGAAATGATAGCGGTTTGAACAAGGATGATAATGGTGGTGAGTGTAAAGTGATGATGTTGGATAGATTTTTGCAAGAGGGAAGCAAAGAGTTTTAAGATAAACTGGACAAGAAGTTTGAAAGGGAGATATTAAGATGACATCAAGGCTTTAAGATATACTAGGTACCACTTACTGAAATGAAGAAGCAAGATAAAAAAAAAAACCTGTTTGAGTGGTGGTGGAAATCAAGGGAGATGCTGAGCTGGTAGTTGTAGCTTAGGCTAGAAGTCAGGCTTGGAGATTCACATATGGAAATTATTAGATTATAGATGTTGTTTAAAGATGTGGAGAGAATATTATTGGGCAGAAGTCTTGGGCATTTCGATTACTTAGGTATTCCAAAGCAGAGAAAGAAAAAGGAGGCTAGAAGAGTGGGCAGTGTAGTTGGGAGAAAGCAGGAAAATGTATGTGTTTGTAAAAACATTTCAAGGAAGAATGGTCAATTGTATTGAGGGTGGCTGCCAGGGTAGATGAGAATTGATGCCTGCTTTTAACAGTATGGAGGGAAGGAATTAGGTAGTGTGTTAGTAATGAAACTCTGAAGTTTAAAAGGGAATTGGGCTGGGTGTGGTTGTGCATGCCTGTAATCTCAGCACTCCTGAAGCTGAGGCAAGAGGGTTGCTTTGAGTTCGAAGTCAACCTCCATTCCATAGAGAAACCTTGTCTCAAAAAAGAAAAAAGAAAAAGGGAATTGGCAAAAAGGTCATTGAGTCATCTATATGCAAGAGTTTCTTCCATTTTTCAGGTTCCTGTAAAAAGAAAAGGAAAGGAAAGGAAAAGAGCTTGCAGTGATATGGGACCACAAGATCCTTTTTCCCCCCTCCTTCTTCCTTCCTTCCTTCTTTCCTTTCTTCCTTCCTCCTTCCCAAGAAAGGAAATATTATTGCATGTTTGTGTGCCAATTGGTATGATTCTGAAGAAGGGAATAAATCAGACGGTGTAGGAAAGAAGGGCAGCATCATTATACCAAATTCAGCGACCATTGATGTTAGAGCAATCTCAATCTCTTGCTTCATGTTGCTCCATATTTGTTCATATGAAATTGTTGTGACTTATATGGTCATATTTAATTATGGCTACATTTAGCTCTAACTAGAATTATTAAACCAACCATAAAACCAGGAAAGAGAATTATATGATCTGACCTAGCAATTGGAAAGTACTATGTAAATAATCCATGAGCTCAGAGACTGGCAGGGCAAAAATAATTGTCAAACATGACCTCTTCAGTGTCTGCATTACTTCCAAGCAGTCTTTGTGCTGTCCTGCACCTCTGAAGCCAAATGAGTATGTTCCGGGAAGCTACGAGATTAGCAAGATGCTGAGCAGCATGGGATGCCAGAAGTCAACATGGTTCATATTCTAATGGTAAAGTGAAGTAGAGAAAAGAGGCTCTATTTTAAAAGGAAAATTTGTTTGTGAAGAAAACATCTTTAATAATAATTCATATTAATGATCTAAAATGAAAAGTTAACCAATGAAGTAATTACTCAATTTTCAAACTCCAAACCTATCTGGTAGATTGTGCTGTGAGATACCTTTTTCATCTTTCATGTAAATCCTTAACTTGGGTCTATTGTGATTTAAGTATTGGCAGAAATTGTTTCTGTTGAGGTTGAAGAAATAGCTCAGTAGAATAAGCACTTGCGTAGCAAGCACAAGGGCCTGAGTTCAATCCCTGGTTCTGCCAAAAAAAAAAAAACCCAAAAAACAAAAAGAAAATGATCTGAGAAATTGTTTCTGTTGAAAATGGGAGCTGTTTTATATTGAGAATGCAATTGTAAGCAGCTTTTGAAAACTTTTCCCTAGGCAGGTTCTATCACCAGACCTTTATCCTTTACATTTCACCATCACAATAGCGTATTTCACTCTTACTGCCTTTAGTTTTTAGGTAAGGAAACCGAGGCTCAGACATATTAAATAACTTGCCCTAGGTCACAATTCTCAAAAATAGTAGAAAGGTAAGGATTTGAATTTGGAAAATCTGTTTCTAATGTCTCTGCTTTCAACTGCAGTTTATAATTCCAGCATGTTTAAAGGTTAAAAAGGTAAGTATTATTTCACAGATGCCCACATCAAAAATAAATAAAATGCATAAATGTGAATCTTATTCTGAAATTTCTCATTTTAATTATGCAGGTACCTGCCATTTTTATACTTTGACTCTGGTCTGAATATATATATAGCCTGAACAAAAGCAAGAATGGCATCTTAACCCTTTTGTTTCTTAGAAACAATTGAATAATTTAAGTTCTTGATTTCCATTTCTAGTGAGGAGGCATTGGAGATTGAGGTGACTAATTCTTTATCATCTTAAATATTCTTCAAAAATATGCTTAAACTATATTGGAATATTTTGCTGAATTTATGCACTTACAATATTGAAATGACAGTGAAATACCCTTCCCTGACAAAACTAAACAAAAAAAGGGGATACAAATGAAGGACCATTTTGTATCTGCATATTCAAAATAGTTAGGATAGATATACAGCTACTTTCTCTTAATTCAATGAATAGAAAGATTTGTTCTAGTAGTGTTTGTGGACAGGATATCATGTCTGCATTTTGTACTATGAATAACCACTATGAAGACAACAATATGCAATGTATTAATTATTGAAACTGTCCTAATTTGTTTTGCAACTGTCTCATTCTATTTGTTTCTCAATAAAACTATTAAAAAAATGCTTACAGTGTAGCTAAGAAACTCCAGGTTAAAAACTCTTCTTTTTTGCCTATGAATAAACCCTTTCTTTTTCTTTTTTTTTTCTTTTTTCTTTTGTATTTTAGGGAAGGGTCTACAGGGTGTTCAGGGTCTCACTACTAGATTGGACTCTTAGTGATCTGCCTGTTTACAGCTTGCTAAAAGCTGGGATTACAGCCAGTCTCAATTGCTTTCTCAGTGATACCCTGGGGGAGGGGCCAGCATAGCAGGCCAAGGGATTGAATTCCCAACCCCTGTCCTTCTTACAGGCACTTCAATCTGCTGAGCTATTTGACTAGCCCATGAATGAATCCTTCGAACAACTCTTATGCTGTGACGGTTTGGGGTCCTCTGCTTAGCTGACTTCTTAGTAGAAGGAGATGGGTAATATTTTGCTGCATCTTTCATAATGTCAGACAAGATGTCTATGTATATGTATCTGTTCCTAACACTGGGACCCAAAACTGAAACAATGCACAAATAAATGATTCCACCAGTTCCACCAGCCACAGGCAATTCTGGACTTTTCTTCAATGCATGTTAACAAAATTACCACTTTGCTCTGTTTAATGGCTTGCTTTTTCTTACCTATGAAATTGATGAAAGTGCAGTATTATGCAAAATAGTTAACATATAGAATTAACCTAATTGTCCTTCAACAGATGAACAGGTAAAGAAAATGTTACATATACTATACATGCACACACACAATGGAATCCTATTTGACCTTAAGAAAGAAGGAAATTCTATCACTGTAACAAAATGAATGAACAGAAAGATATTATGTTAGGTGAAATAAACCAGGCACAGAAAGACAAATGACACATGTTTTTACTTACGTGTACATCTAAACATTTTGACTTCATAGGAATAACAAGTACTAGGGACTGTGTTTGGGATGCTTAGAAATGGAGAAAAATTGACCAAATGATACACAGTTCCAAGAACACATTAGGAATAGGCTTCAAGACCTACTGTACCCCAAGGTGCTTATAGTTAATAAATGCATACTTTGAAATCATTTTAAAAGTGTCTGAAATGTTCTTACTATAAAAATGATGAATATTTGAGGTGAAAAGTATGTTAATTAGCTTACTAGAATCACATCATGTATCAATAAATCAAAATGTTACATTGTATCACATAAATATATGCAATTATTATTTGTCACTAAATATTAAAAATTATGCCAGATGTGGTGGCCCATGCCTGTAATTACAGCACTTTGAGAGGTATGACACCAGACTGAGCAATTTAGCAACTTATCAAGAATCTGTTTTAAAAATTAAAAAAAAAAATGGTCTGAGGATGTAGCTCAGGGTGAAGTCTCTAGCTTTAGTCCTTAGTACCACATCAAAAGAAAGAAAGATTCTTTTCCTCAATATTTGTTTTTCTACAGTTTCACATATGAATATATTATAATAAAAGATTTGCAGATAGATGCCTTCCTACATCCTGCTTTCTTTATGAACTTATTTTCTTTCTTTCTTTTGTTTTTTGAAACATGGTTTTGCTACCCAGTTTGGACTTGCAGCGATCCTCTTGGCACAGCCTCCCCAGTGCGGAGGTTACTGACGTGCACCACCATGCCTGCAAGGTATGCTGGTCGGCGAGGGCGGACAGCATGCGATACCAGGAATCAAACCCGGGTCCTTGTGCTTGCTGGGCAGGCGCTTGTGCAGCCAAGCTATCTCCCTAGCCCTCCTCTTTTCTTCAAATCAGAGTCATGGCAAGGGCATCCCTGGGTTGGGCAGCATGTACCTTTTAAGCCTCTCCCCAGGTTTTCCTCTGGAATGCAGGTATCAGTGCTGTCTGAAATGCCTATTTCTAAACATCCTCATTATCATGAATCATATCCTCTCAAAGATATTTTTGCCATTATCTTGAGAAATTATATCACAGTTTTAATTTACATCTGTTCCTGTCCTTTTGATTCTGGGCTTTATGAAGAGTGTAACAGGGATAATATTTTTGAAATGTATTAATGTTCTTTTTCTTTTTGTATTTCCTTGTACATGATCCTTCTCCTATCCAGCCAGAGGCATCTAATGCTTTGGGGAAGAATAGGGCTGTTGTAACAGAATGAAAGGAGAAAGAAAAATGTTTAACACTTAGCTTTTGAATTCTAAAATAAGACTTCTGATGTGCATTAAGATAATTGTCTCAAATGATAGGCTTTTTTTAAAAAGCAAATTTTTGAACTGAGTATTACATACCGAGAAAAGTCACACAAACCCTGGGTGTCCCGCTTAGGAGTTTTCTCTCGGCGCGTGCACACAGTAGTCGCTGCTCATCAAGGGAGGAGCAAGCTCAGCATCCCAGTTTCGTCCCTCCATCATTAATTGCTGAACAATGCCAAATTTAACTTCAATTTCCATAGCTTCCATATAGCTAGGGAGATAGCTCAGTTGCATAAGCATCGGGCTGGCAGGTGCAAGGTCCCAAGTTCGATACTTGATACTGAAAGAAAAAAAAAGTACTCCATAGACTCCCTTTGCCTATTTTTACATTTTATATAAAATGACTCAAGTGTGGGAATTTTAATCTGAATATTTTTCTCAAACTTGATTTAGCCAAGTTATTGTGTTAGTATAATCTTGTTTCAACTTCATTAATGTATAGTATTTCATTTTATGAAATATGTAATGATTTGTTGTCTAATGAAGGAAATCACCAGGTGCCAATGCTTATTGCTGTGATGCTGTGACTTCAAAAAAAAATTAGCTGTTTAGTTGTATGGGTACTGCTTTTGTATCTCACTTTGGTTTTAATTTGCATTTTCTTAATGACTAATGAAGTCCATAATCTTTCATATATTCATGGGCTATGTCTGTATACTGTTTTTGCAAAATTCTATACCTATTCAATTTTTTAGCTTGTTTTGTTTTGCTCATTAAAGTTATTTCATCTGTCTTTTCTTGTTCGATTGTAGGAGCTTCTCATACCTTTGTGTATAAATCTTTTGTCAGATTTGTATTTTACAATTATCCTCTGCTTTATTTTATTTTATTTTTGTGTGGAACTGGGGATTGAGCTCAGGTCCCTGAGCTTGCCAGGTAAGTGCTTATTCCACTGAGCCATCTCCCTAGCCCCTCTTCTGTTTTATTTTAATAACGTCTTCTGATTAACAATACTTGATTTTAGCTAGGATTACAAGGCATGCACTACTATGATGAGATATTTTTCTCATTTAGGTCCAAAATCTATCCAAGTTGACTTCTGTGTACAGTACAGGGTAAAGGGCCAAGAGCATTTTTTCTCCACATGGATACCCTCGTGACCCGTCATTACTTCTCGGCACTGGCTTTGAGCTGCAACCTTCTTCCCAGCCCCTCATGGAACACCTCTTACCGATTAGTAAATGCCTTGTGAGGAGATGGGGCAAAGACAGCCAAAAGGTCAAGTTCAGGTTCACTCCGGTACTTTTCTGTTTTCTCTTGGAGTTTGGCTTCCAAGTCTGGGATGCCTTGGCTGTTCTTAGATGGCTTCAAGCAGCTGCTTTAAAAAGCCAAATTTATAAGTTTTTGTAGGTGATTTTGTGTGAAGTCTGAATTGATGGAAGTTGCACTCTTCTAACTAGAAACAGAAGTGAAACAAAAAGAGGTAGGCTTTCTTTTTCTTTCTTTCTTTTTTCTTTTTTTTTTTTTTCCTTTTTGCAGAACTGGGGTTTGAACTCAAGCCCTTGCATTTGCCAGGGAAGCTTTATTCCACTGAGCCATCCCCCTAGTCCCCTAGGCTTTCTTGTAAAATAAATATTTTCTAAATTTTATAAAGCTTTCCATTACATAACTGTTTTGATTAATCTACATACAATAAAAGTTTATTATGGCTCATGTGAGAGAAGAGAGAATACAGTGAAAGGGATTTTCTCACCAGATGGAGAACTGAGAAGACACACACCACCAAGGAAGGAGGCGTTTTTTTGAGAAGGAAAAACAGAATAAAAATGTAGTTTGGTTTCCTCAGGGACCTTCTGCTCACTAATTCAGGCTTTAAGATATTGTGGAGATAAGAATACATCGATTTTAGAATTTGAATGTAAAGTGTAAACCACAAAGCAGATATACATTGTAAAACATGATATAACATTTAAAAGATAAACAAAATGGAAAAAAAACCTCAGTTTTTTTAGGCTCATATACTCACATGGTAAATTCTTCTAGACAAGGAAGAGTGACAAATAAAATACTTTATCCCAAATTTTCTGATCAAGGAGATTATGGGGCCACAGAGGAAAGTGACCGATGATGTAGAGTGCGCCTAAGGGGAGTCACATGGAGAGAAAACATTGTCTCAGGCTTTCACAGAGAGCAAAGTGGTCAAACAATGGCCGTGACTCATCCACATGGCTGACACTGACAAAGGATTTACAAAGTGCAGTACAGGATTTCAGGTTAAATCCTGAGGGGATTTGACTGACCTTATCAGATACAAAAGTTACATTTCTTGTTATATAGGTCTTGATTTATCTTGGTCTTAACCATCCAGCAGAAAAGTATGAAAACAAAGTATAAAAAGTAAAGCCATATTAATATGCTGAGCTGTAAAAGGCTCAAATCAACAACTTTGGACATTGCCAGTCTTACAGAAAACCCACTACTAT
>NW_004524691.1:4345550-4346674 GCF_000260255.1 Octodon degus | reverse complement strand
TATACTCCTCAAACTCTTCCATGAAATTGAAAAGGAAGCAATCCTCCCAAAACCATTCCTGGAGGCAAGTATTACACTGATACACAAACCAGGGAAAGACGCAACTAGGAAAGAGAACTACAGGCTGATCTCCCTCATGAACATAGATGCCAAAATCCTCAATAAAATACTAGCAAATAGAATACAGCAAATCATCGAGAAGATCATACACCATGACCAGGTTGAATTCATCCCAGGGATGCAAGGATGATTCAATATTCGAAAATCTGGGGGCTGGGGAGATGGCTCAGTGGAATAAACACTTCCCTGGCAAGAACAAGGGCCTGAATTCAATCCTGGTTCCACCAAAAAAAATCAAAAATCTATAAATGTAATATACTATATCAATAGAGCAAAAACTAAAATCCACATGATCATCTCCATTGATGCAGAAAAGGCTTTGAGAAAGTCCAACACTCATTCATGTTCAAAGTCCTATAGAAAATTGGAATAGATGGCTATTGGACATCTACTTCAATCTGGTAAAAAGCCATTTATGAAAACCCAATAGCTGGGCCAGAGAGATGGCTCAGTGGAATAAGCACTTCCCTGGCAAGCGCAAGGGCCTGAGTTCAATCCCCGGTTCTGAAAAAAAAAAAAGAAAATCCAATAGCTAACACAATTCTAAATGGTGAAAAACTGAAATCTTTTACTCTTAGATCTGGTACAAGACAAGGATGTCCTCTATCACCATTCCTATTCAATATAGTTCTGGAATCTTTAACTAGAGCTATTAGACAGGAGAAAGAAATAAAAGGAATAAGAATAGGTAAAGAAGAAGTTAAATTATCATTATTTGCAGATAACATGATACTTTACTTGGAAGACCCAAAAAACTCCACCAAGAAGCTACTAGAATTAATACAGAAATTCAGTAGCATAGCAGGTTACCAAGTCAGTACCCAAAAGTCAATAGTATTCTTCTACAGAATAACAAACACACTGAGAGGGAACTTATGGAAACAATACCTTTTACAATAGCACTGAGGAAAATGAAATACCTTGGAATTAATCTAACTAAAGAAGTCAAAGATCTTTTCAAGGAAAATTACAGTACTCTTAAAAAAGAGATCGTAGAGGATTTC
>NW_004524691.1:4330420-4345450 GCF_000260255.1 Octodon degus | reverse complement strand
GCTACTTTCTCTTAATTCAATGCGATTTGTACTAATATTGTCTGCATCTTGTACTGTGGAATAACTACTACAAAGAACAAAATGCAAAGTATTAATTATTATAGGTGTCCTACTAACCTGTTTTGAAACTGTCTCATTGCTATTTCTTTCTCATTAAAATTAATTAAAAATTAAAAAAAAAGAAAGTGCAAAGGAAAGCAACTGGCAACTGGATGGAAGCAGGGGCGAGCTTGGGAAGGGATTGACAAGGGGCTTGGCAGTATTGAGTGCAGTTCATTGTTAAGGCCTTGGGTTCCATCCTCTGTATTTGGCAAGGCCTTTTTTGTTTGCTTGTTTGTTGTTTTTAGTGGTACTGGGGATTGAACTCAGGACCTTGTGCTTGCCAGGCAAGCACTTATTCTACTGAGCTATCTCCCCGGTCCAAGTACAGCTCACTTTTCATGTTAGTGGCAGGTTCTTAAATGTTACTTAGTATGCTAATTTAACATATTTTATGTCTATTAGTTTGCATGGATCAAAGGTGTCTAAATAAAAAATACAAATGAAAGGAGAAGCATAATAACAATGCTAGGCAGGAGCAACCGTGCCTCCATAGTGACCAGTAAAGTAGCCCTAGGGACCAGGCCAGCCACCCTGGGACAAATTTTCAAGGCAATGTGCAGCAAAACCCCATACAGTATAAGGCTGCTCTCTCCCACTGCCTGGGGATTCTCTGATGAGTAGCAAGAGAGACAGAAGAAAATTTCTAAATGCAGCCTGTACCCAAATGAAATGAGGTAACTGCAAAGGGGGAGACTGAATGCTCTTTCATTAGCAAAGACTCCCTGTCTTACCCCTATATTACCGGTGGAAACTCAAACTGAGCTCTGTTTCAGAATATGAAAGAAGCTTTGTTTCTCACAGTTAACTATGTGAGAAAATTTGTGAGCCTGGTACAAGATCACGTCAACACACCCTAGTGCAGTAGGAAAGGCAATGGGTGTAACAGACCTAGATCCTCAGTCCTGTCCTGCCCCTGGCTGGCTGTGTGACCATTGTCAGTTCTCTTTAATTGTCTATAAAGAGGGAGAGGGTGGTTATATGATCTCCCGAGTTCCTTCCCAGCAGCCTGTGAATCTAAGTATCAGAGACAACCTTCGTTCTCTTGAGCGTTCACAGTGAGTTCTTATTCTTCCTTCTGAGGTGTGATAGAGTGATGAAGCCACTCTTTTAGATGTGTGCATCAGTGGGGACACTGGACCTCTTACTTCATAAAGTTGAATCATTTCAGAACAATTTTTATCTCTCTCAACAAGTGTGCTTTAAGACATTCAGAGGGCTTTGTAGGGTAAAAAAAAAAAAAAAAGAAATCCACAATAGTGAAAGTTAAACACAGCTTCCAAAGGATTTATCAGGTAAATGTTATGGATTGTTGTGATTTAATTTATGGGGTTAGTTTGACTTTCAATTACCAGGCATCACATTGAATCACTTTATATTTAGAACTCTGTAACTAGGACTCCTTACACTCGATCTTTCATTTGGAGAGGGATTATCAATAATTAGACACTGTGGCCTTATTGATTAGCTAATCAATACCCACATTAATCACCAATGGTCTAAAAACAATTCACTCTTTGCATTAAAAGGAATCAGTGTGATCAAATTAGCATCTTTTGCTACAAGCAGAACAAAAGTGTGACTTGGCAAAGGGAAGCAGGAAGGCTGGGTGAGGGTGTGCATGCAGGATTCAGAGCCAGGCCAACTGCTGCTAAACAAAGAGGTTCTAATGAGATGGAGAAAGCAAGGTTCTGATTCCGTGTGTGTGTGTGTGTGTGTGTGTGTGTGTGTGTGTTTGTGTGTGTTTTTATTTTGCTCTGCAATTAGTACCATTTAGCACAATGTTACTTAATATAAAAGGCAAGACAATAAATGTGATCTTTCTGATACTACACTGTAAATAAATGTTTCTCACTCTGGTACTTGTACTAGAGGGCATTTATGTTCCAAAAACCATCCAGGTATCTCAGTGGTTCCAGCAAAATGGCAAGTGTTCATGTTTAATAAATGCTGAGTGTGATTTGGTGACCATGCAGAGTTAAGATGATTTCTGTTTTCCAGGGTATACCCTTCTCTTCAAGCAGAGTTCCAGAGTGGGAGGGGGACCGCTTTCCTTTTTAGAGATGTGGTTTTTCTGGTTTCCAGCCAAAGTCACTTGGTGGGTAGAAGAGGCCTTGCCTTCCCTCGTCCACCCTGGCTTTGACCGCATGGTTTCTCAAGCTGTCACTCAAACCAGTGGCTGTCATACAAGGTCACTGACTCATCCAGTGGCTTTTAATAATTTGGTTTTACTTTCATATGAATAATTTATAATCTCAAAAGCATGAGGTTATTATTTATGGTTAGTAGCCATGAAATAATGAGGCACATAGTTTTAAGGCTGTTTTTATCACTGGATGGTCTCCATACAGTTGTAGGGAGTTAAAATAAAAAAGGAAGTGGAAGTGGATTTTTTCTTTTAAAGATCATATCAGAAACAGGAATGGTATATCATAGATGAGAATAATACGAGCTGTCTCTTCAAATTTATCTATTACAAGCAGCACACAATTTCTTTGAAATGAGACCTTCTAGCAGCATTCTGGTGGTTTCTTGAAGTCAGTCATTTTCATTCTCTGAGGAAATAAAAAACTGACTTGCTTGGTCTTTGAGTCTTGGTTCCTACTGGGAAGATGACAATTAAGTATCAATTTTTATTTCCATTTTGGGTTGTAAAGAATAAAAACTATTTTGTCAGTGCAAAAACTTGGAAAAAGTGGATAAAGAAAAACATCACCTGTTACTTTACCAAACAACTTTCAGAAAAGTAGACTCATACTATACAGTCTTATATCCTAATACCTTGATCTTTTCCCACACTACTACAAAAATTTAAAAGTGTTATTCTTAATCATTATAAAATATTCTACTATATGTATGCTACATAATTTATTTTATTACTACTTAATAATTTAGTTTTTTCCAATTTTTAGTTATGAATAGCTCTTGATGAGAACCATTGACTGTTGGGTTTAGGAATAAAATGTTACCCTGCTGTAATTTAGATATGAAAGTCTTACATGTTCAGATGTGGGGAGTATGGAAGGTGATCAGTCACAGAGTACAGTGCTTGGGAGGGGTTACCCCCTTGATGAGTTTATGCATTGTTGAGAGTTGGGCTGGGTGCAGGCGGTACTGGGACAGGACCTGGAAGGTGCGATCCTGCTCCCAGATCCTCCTGTCTCTCCTTATTTCCTGGCTGCCATGGGCTGAGCAGCCTTCCTCTCTCCTGCTCTTTTGCTATGCTTTTTCTGCTTTAGAGCTAGCTACCTCTGAGCTGACCCTCTAAAATCATGAGCCCAAATACATTTTTCCTCCTTAAAGTGGGGGGGGGGTGCTGGGCATTTTGTCTCAGTGAGAAAAGTGACTAATGCATTGATCATAACTCTTTAATCGGTATGTCATATTGTTTTCTCAAATACATTGCTAGGAATGGGTTTATTGACTTAAATAGTAAGAATTTCTCATAGCTTGCTTATATCATCAAAACATAAGGTATGATAAAGACATGTAGAATTGAAAAACTGAACCAAATTTTCACAGTTAGAAAAATACATTAACAGGCCGGCAAGATAGCTTAGTGGACTAAGTGCTGGTCTACACCAGTGCAGGGACCACGATTTGATCCCTCACAGCACAAGCCGAGCTGGCCCCGACCCACACTGACCCGGCCAAGGAGACCGGGCATGGTGGTGCATATTTGTAATCCCAGGCTGGGAAGGCTGAAAACAGGAGGATCACTGCAAGGCTGAGCTGCAGAGTGAGACCCTGTACCAAATACATTTTTTAAAAAGAGACAAAATACATTAGTTCCATTAAAGAAACTTCTTTTCACTTCTCCAAATATATGTATCCTGTGTTTCTTGAAGTTCCAGATCAGTTCTGGAAGTTCTCTTGCTTCAGTGTCTTTAGAGGCACGATCATAGTAGGGCGAACTATGCGACAAGCGTCATCTAATGGAAAGACAGGCTTGTAAAATTGTGGTGTGCTCTCACCTCTCCTGCTGACCAGACCTGGCATCACGTGACTTCCGACTGGTCCCCAAAGTCAAAGCCACCTTGAATCCACTCAGGATGTGGAGGCAGCCACAGCAGTGCACCTAAGGATGCGGCAGAGAACTTCTACACCTTCACCATAATTTTCAGTCCCATCTTGTACTTCTTAAAGTACAAATTTACAAGTCTATTTACTGTACATTTTAGAATGAGTATTATCTTCAAAAAATTTGGTCAATATTGTGGTGGCAAATGCTTGTAATCGTAGTACTTGAGAGGTGCAGCAGGAGGATCTCTGCAAGTTCTAGGCCACTCTGGGCTTTGTAGTAGTTCAAGACCAGCCTGGGGTACACAATCAGGCCCTGTATAGAAAAGAAAAGAAAAGAAAAGAAAAGAAAAGAAAAGAAAAGAAAACTCATGTCATTAATAGGTTAAAAAAAATAGTGCACCATTGTTTTAACTTGAAGTTTGTGATTATTAAGTGAGAAGTGTTTTTTGTTTTTTGTTTTTTTTTCCTTTCTGTATTTAGGACAGGGTCCACAGGGTCTACAGGGTCTTACTACATAGATTAGACTCATAGTGATTCTCCTGTTTTCAGCCTCTCAGGAGCTGGGATTACAGGCGCAAGCCATCACACCCAGTCTCAATCCCCATCTCAGTGTGCTCTGGGGGCGGGGCCAGCATGGCAGACCCAGGGATCAAACCCTGGCTGCTGTTCTCTGCCTAAGCAGGCACTTCAGTCCCCTGAGTTATCAGGCTGGCCTTAAGTGAGTGGTTTTGATGTTTATCAGCCATTTGTATTAATTTGAAGAATATTTGTCTTTATTTTCTTTGTTGTAGTTATCACTTTTCTCATTGATGTGTTACAGCTGAATATAGTATCTGAATATCTGTCTGAATATCTATCTCCCTTTTTAAATATATGCATTCATCTTGTAGTTGAGGCAGACCTTCAAGGTTCTGTAATTACTTTTTAAAATAAAGATAGGTATACTTCAAATATCAAATGATTGTAGATTATTACAAAATTTTATAATTAGTATCTATTCATAAACTACATCTGAAATGTGTTTAAGCAGTATATATTCATTAGCTATTTATTATGATATTATAGATATATAATCATATATCTGTGTTTATGTATATATAGAACACATACGTATTTGATATGCATTTTTGTTTATCTCACAATTTTTGCCCCTATACACCGATAAGCACCCACCATTTTCTTTTTTTAAAAAAAATTTTATTGAGAAAAAAATAGCATTGAGACAGTTTCAAAACTGATTAGTAGCACAGTTTCAATAATTAATACATTGCATATTGTTGTCTTCTTAGTGGTTATTCATAGTACACGATGCAGACAGGATATCCTGTCCACAAACACTATTAGTACAAATCTTTCTATTTATTAAATTAAGAGAAAGTATTCTTATATCTATCCTAACTATTTTGACTATACAGATACAAAATGGTCCTTCATTTGTATCCCCTTTTTTTGTTTAGTTTTTTCAGAGATGCATATTCCATTGACTTTTAAATATGGTAGGTGCATGAAATCAGCAAAATATTCCAATATAGTCCAGTAGTCCATAACAGTAGTGGGTTTTCTGTAGGACTGGCAATGTCAGAAGTTGTTGACTTGAGCCTTTCATAGCTCAGCATGTTAATACCATTTTCCTGTAGTGAAAAAATTTCTCTCCAACATTGGAGGCTCTTTTCAGCATGCATCTGTGAGGAAACAAAGATATTTAAGGTGACTTTTGTTCCTTAAGCATTCACACTGTGGTGGGAGCAACAGAAGCATGCACAGTTAGTTCAGTGCAAGGCAAGGTACAATATGTGGTAATTTAGCCTGGCTCGAGCCCTTAAATGCTGGTTTGACCTTCATGAAGCAGGTAGATCTATGATGAGAAGAAACTGAGACTACGAGCAGGCATGAGTTATGGAGTGGGAGTGGGGAGGAAGAAGGCGCAGAAGGAGAATGCTTCAGTTAGAGCAGCAGCTTGAAAGAAAGCAGGAAGCTGAGTCGTGGAGGAATGGTTTAGAACATTTCAAGTGTATCAGGCCTATGGCACAAGGAGAGAGAACTGTAAGTAGTCTCCTAATTCCAAGCTGCTCGATAAGGAATTAGGGTTGCAAGTGATGAATGGGGAGCGTTTGAGGGTTCCTGAGCGGGTGAGTGCTGTGATCCGGTGTGCTGAGATCACTTCCCTCTTGTGGGTATGAAGAATGGCTGGAGAAGGGCGTGAAGGAGAAATAGGAATCTAGCCCAAACCCGAGCAACTTGGATTGCCTACTTGAGAGTGAAGTTTCTTCAGCTTGGGAGGTATAATGTCATGTCCTGGGCTGTAATCACAGGCTTCTGGTGTCTGTACTTGAGGAGCGACCTACCCTTCTGCACTCTTCACAGGGCCGTGCCAACCACACTGGGTCCTCACAATTACTTATCCAAGACACACAGCTACCTAATGTCTCTATCCTTCACAACTTCCCTGTCCTTCTATGTGTTTAATTCTTTGAATGATTTTAAGAATTAAGAGAAAGAAATACTTTGCAGGTGACTGGCAAACAGTAGGCGTTCAGTACATGCTAGCTATTTGGTAATGGGAATGTTCAGGTGCCGCTTTCAAGAATAAGACTAGGGATACATCCATGTTAGCGTCAGGACAGATTATAAAAGCTCAGGGTTGCAAATAAAGAACATTTGCTTGGGAGATAATGAAACTGAGCAATGCTGTGCCCATCTTGCTTTTAGATTTTGAGCAGCATTTCAGCAAATGAATATGGCACCTGGTTTGAGGAAAGCAATCTGATTTAAGGACATGTGTTCATCTGTTGCTTCCTTGAAAAAAGTGTCCAGAAATATGATATGCAAGAGGAGTGGGAGATTTCGTGAAAGCATAGCAGGGCCTTGCCTTTTCTTATGAAAATCCAGCTGTGTGGTGATTTTTAATTTTCCTGTTCTTAATATCTCCTCTAAGTACACTTGGGGAGGCAGGAAATACAAAAAAATTTGTATAGTTTCTTGGCAGTTTCTTTTGCACCCAAAGATGACATGGTTTCTTGGTATTTGAGGAATGGCTTTTGTTTTTAACATCATATTCAAAGTATTTGTGGATTTGGACATCAAGAAATATTAATGATTATAAGAATTTAATGGTCTATATTAATGATAACTGTACAAATAAAAGGAGTTACATAAAAAGAACATTTTTTTACAGTGGAAATAAAACTAATAAATATAGATAGAATGTGGACTGATGCAGCTAAGAAACTCACCATTTTGTAGTCACCAGGAGAGAAGCATTGAAAATAGGTGCCAAATGTAATGGGTAAAAATTTGATAAGGGACAGGTTTCGAAGTTTCAAAGGACAGTTTAAAACATCTCCCGAAATTATTCATTAATTATATAAAGAAAATGATAACTTTATAGGGAAGCAGCTGAGAGATGTCACCTTCACCCGCTGATCAAAGTAAGCCTCATCAGAGGGAAACACCAATTTCACCAACCTCCCGAGGTGATCCCCTGGGAAGTATCATTTTGTGATATTACTGCCTAAAAAAATACATAACCTGAATCTAACCTAGTCATGAGAAAACACTGTACAGATTCAAGTTGAAAGACAGCCTACCCAATAACTGGCCTGTTCCTTTTTTAAAATGTCAAGATAAGGTAAGGGGGAGAAAAGCTGAACAACTGGATTAAGTGAACCTAAAACAACCTAGTACCCAAATGCAATGTGTGGTCTTGGACAGGATCCTGCGACAAGGGGAAAAGTGCTGCACAAGACATCATTGGGATAATGGGAGGAACTGAAGCTAATGGTATTATGAGCAGGTTTAATTTCTGTTTTGATAATTGTACTATCATTATGCATGATAAAATGCTTTTTAAAGTTTTTGATAGATGATTAAAATTTTTTTTTATTTCTAGGGGGAAATTCATATTTGCATATAACATATCTTAGTCATTTTCAATCCCCTTGTCCCCTCCATGATAACAGTGGCTTATGAAAATTACACTGGAGCTTTAATAAATAAAGGGAAATTATTCAATTTACAAATGGTTAAAAATACTACTATTACTGTTACTACCACTAGTAATGCGTGGATATAATGAGAATGTGGTTGACTGTGCAGGCATGAAATTGGAGGCCTACTTATCTTTGACCTGATTTTGGAACCGTCTTTGGCTAATGGTTGAATATCATTGTAGATGGTTGGCAAATTTCTGCTTTCTGTAAAATCAGAATCCAACTTCTTTTTACATTACTGGTCTTAAACATTTTGTTTTTGGTAGCAAATATTACATGTGTACATTTATAGTTTGTTGTTATTAAAATATAAAATTGAGGATTTTCAAACTTGAGGATTTTAATCTTTTTTGATGGAAAGAATTTAATTTAGCTTACTTTATTGGTAATTCTTTGTTGATTATTCAACAGATATGGCTGTCAAGTAGAAGAAATCTGTGTAATTTTTTTCATCTTGATATTTGACTACAATGTGCTCAATCTGGTAGGAAAATATAGGTGCAGAAAGTTGTCCAAACAGATATCATAATTGGAAATTGAATTTTTTAATATTATAAATATTATACCTACATCCTGGCAGAAGATGTACTTCAAAAAAATTAAAAAAATGAGACAAGATGTTCTAATTTATTTAATGACAGAAGCATCACAGTAACTTCTAAAGAGCAGGTCTTGAGAAAGAGGACTTGAGCTCCAAATGCAGCTTGACCACAGCCTGACACTGTGTTCACAAATAAACTGCACACCTCCCCCACCTCAAGGCTCTCTGACCTACCTCACAGCCTGGTACTAAGTATCAAGAGTGAGAGGTGCATGGTGTAGATCTGACTCAGAGTAGGGACCCAGCAAGTGTTTCATCTTTTTTAATTCTCTCACTCAAGAATTCTTGCACAGTTGAGGAAGACAAAGGTCCAGCTTCATGGCCCTGTTCAAGCAATAATGGGTGCGTACTGGTTAAACAGACAGACTCTTTGCCATAGCCTGGGGCATGTGAGCACACACAGTAGCTAGTTTAGAGCTCATAGCATCTGGCTGGTGAGAGCTGTCTTTAGGTTTAGACTCAATCTTGAAATTCCCCATCACTTGCAGAAATCAAACAAGGGTTAAAAGTCCCTCCTCTCAAAGTGGAGAGACTTGGTTTGAGTCTCAGATCTTTCAGACAAGAGACACTAGGTGCTGAGTTCTTAGGATAAAACTGATGATAGCTGGCACACTGACCATTGTAGACAGAACATTCTTTGAGGTTGGTTGATGCAAGTTCTCTGTCCTTGGCATAGGGTATCAACATCTGAGAGTGAAGGTGTACAGAAGTTAAATACTCGACAGATTGTTATATCTGGCTCATTTTGTACAACATGTGATTGTACTTAGTAGATGGTACTACTTTCTAGTCCTTTACTTTGCTTTGGTTATTCTTAAATTCATGTAATTTACCTTTCCTTAGTCTAGTAGAACCTTTTCATTTTCAGAGTAAACATATCTAAAACAAAAGATTTAAGAAAATCACTAACACCTGTCATTTAATAAGTTTAGTTTTAATGAACATATTTTTTGTCATTTGTCCATAACACTCATTTTCACAGCTTAGAATGATTTAAATTGAGATTTAAATTCAGCTCACTTTTATTTTTATTGAATTTCTCACTGTGTTCTGGAATGTTAGACTGGAGAACTTCACTAAGATCATATTTAGCATATATTTCCTCACAGCAAACATTAATAGTCACTTTTCCCATACATCAGATCAGTTTATTTGGAAAATAGTAAGCTACTCACAAATCATAATAATACAATTGAACTTGGTGATTAATTTACTAATTGGTAGCCAATTTGCTAATTGGGCCTTCAACCATGTAAGGCTTACTTACTTTAAGACAAATAGGTATTTTGTATATTTAATTTGGATAAAGCCCTAATATTTCTTCAGAAGTAGTGACAATTTTTTTTCTGTTAGTTTTTTACTATTGCCCCAAATAGGTAAATAGTTTTATTTGCTTTACCTGTATATTGTTTTAGTATGATGCCGGGGATATAAGAATTAGTGTCTTGGTAGAAATTAGGGCAAGATTTAATCTGTATGAATTAATCCTAGTTTGTGATTCAATTCTGAATGTAGCCAGTTTCAGTTTGGCTCAAGTCAATGTTTCTGGCTTATCATTAGTGCATTAGCAGCTGGCAAATAGGAAGACATGCTCCAGCCACCGAGATTCTGCTGGTCTGTAAAGCCGAGCAAGCCCACCGTAATCCCAGGGCTGCATATGAGTGTGCGACCACTATGAACCGCAAGTGCTGTGTGAGGCTCTGTTGTTTTGGGTTACAGTTCTTAGTAGTTTTTGAAAAAGGGCTTATGCTTTTGTTTTTTAGTGTACCCTGAAATTATATAGGAAGTCTTGGGTATACCTATGGTACTTCTACTTATCTGTGTGTTTGCATAATTAATTTAGCCACTGTTATGGTATGGTGTGAGGTTTCTTTTTTTCTTTTCCTGAAGCCACTTTGGAAAATGCAGATGAGTCTTCTGAAAGCAGGCACCCTTCTTTATAGTATTATATGTAGTAGGATTTATGTCCTGAAAGGAGTAATCTGATTTTTTTTAAAGGAGTAATTTGAAGATGAAGAAAGTCGAAAAACGTTAATTAACTTTGAGCCTGAAATATTTGTTGAAATCATTCTGAGTTGAGAGGATTCATAAGACCTGTGGATGGGACAGTGATTTTTGCCAGGCACAAAACAAAGATTCTCTTGAGCTCCCATACTTGCTTGTTATCTATTAAACATATATTTCTACCTTACAGTTTTGAGGACATAGTATAAAAGAAAGAATAACTTAGAAAGTCTTTTCAATTCTGTGATTCTACCATTTCTTTAGGAAGAGACTTAAGATCAAAGGAAATTTACATTGTACTTGAAAGTGAAAAAAGCAAGCTCTATTTCCTGGAGAGAAAAACAATAATAACTACTGTTTACTGAGTGCTTACTATGTGCCTGGCACTTAGCATATGGGTCACTTTTCACTGGTTCATACAATAGCTCTAGGAGGGAGGGAAACTGTTATCATCTTCACCACACTGATGTGTAAATGGAAGTTTGGAGAAGACAAATTAAGCTTTCAGGTCTCAAACAGACTGGCGGACTGCTAGGCCCTTGTGCACCCACATGGCCCTTTGTGGCTTCCCATCAAATAATTAAGCATAGAGGTAACCTTGGAGTCAAGGAGTTGAATGGAAGAGTGACCTAGCTGTGACCCTCCACCCCATTGATTGCCTGAGCCCATTAGGCTGATGTGGTGGCCTTGGGTCTTCTTTCTCCATCTCTGTATTCTGCAGGCTTAAGTTGCTGGCTCCGACAAGAGGATGACTTTCCTGAGAAAGGATGGTTCTTCCTCAACACACTATGCAGCACCAACACTGCTGCGCAATGAAATGTCAAAGAGGGACTTTTCTGGGGTCCTAAGATTCTTCCAGGAGTGTTGAGAGAACACTGGGGAAAGAGTTAAGTGAGCTTCTTTTTCCCTGTTGGGTCTCTCCCTCAGCATTAGTTGGGGAAAGGTTCTGGGGAGTTTTAGGATTGATGTGTGTTTCTTTATTGTTGCCAACACACACACACACACACACACACACACACACACACAGAGTTAAGGATAGGTTGTCTGTTGTGGAGAATTCCTTTACATTTCCATTTATTGTCCATTTAATTAAAGAAATGGAGAAAATATGCTGCTGTGGAAGCATATATTCAATACGTTATAGAAATAATTCACTCTTACACAGGAATTACTCCTGTCAAATCAATGAAGTGGGGTCACTGAGCACATAAATTCTGGTTTTGTAATTTTAAGCCTGCAGAGATAGAAAATGTATCTTTTCTTAAAAAACAAAAGTTTAATTTGAAATTTGGAAAAGGCTTAAGCTGTCACTACTTTTTGGCAAGAACTTCTCATAATGTTGATACCTATTTGCTCTCCCTGAATACTGCCAGCAATTTTGAAGGAAAAAGAAGCCAAGTGTTGTCTTCAAATAAAAGGAAAACTCGAGTGTGAAAGACTCAGTGGCCGCTGCACAGTGAGCATCGTTACGTGGGACCGAGCGATGGCGGGGCTGCTGCTGGTCACTGTCTTCTCCTGCAAGAGTTTCCTCATCTGTGTTAACCCAACTAATAAAATCCCTTCCCTACTGACGTCTCTTATAAGCTGTACATGTCTTTTCACCTTGAACATGTCAATTTCTTCTATAATTGTGCTATGCATTTGAACTTTACAAATAAATTTATATTCAGAAGTTAATCCATACATTTAACAAAATTTACATCAAAATCTAAATGGAAATTTCTTTTTTGGCAAGATATTGAAAAATTGTTCTGAAATTCTTCTGCAAAAGTAGTACAGTAAAATAGAAATTATCTCAAGTCAGCAACTAAAAGATATATTTTTAATAAGTGGTGCTGGATAAACTAACTTCTTTTTTTTTGAAAAAGTAAATCTAGTCCTACCTAATATTCTATGCAAAATCAACTGTATGTGGATTAAAAATGTACAAATAAACGATAAATTGATCAAAAATTTTAAAGAAATTATAGATGAAAATCATGAAATCTCAGCAAAACGAGGACTTTCAAAGTCTGACTGAACGTAGAACTAAGAAGCAATTCAGTTGTTGGAAAGGCACAAAAGAGAACAAGCCCAGGTGAAGCCCAGAGGATGCCAGCGCTGCTGTGTATGACAAAATGTAGATACGGACCTTTCCAAGTGAGTAGCAGGAATGTCGTCCCTCTTATAAAAATGTTCCAGAAATGTGAGCAGAAAACTCAATAAAGCAATAAAAGGGGCAATATACAATTGACATTTGTTCTATGTGATTTGCAAACAAAGAGATGCAATAAGAAAATAAACCATGTTCAAGGGTAGTGTTGATGATATACAGCATAGCCCAGGGAAAGGCAAGAGACATGGTCAGATTCAAGTTACTGGAGGACATACATTCTGACTTAGTAAAACTATTTTTGGAAATATGTCTTGAAAAACGATTATACATGTGCAAAGGCATTTTTATTGGTTTTTAAAGTATAGTGAACAAGCCCAGGCCTGGTGAGTGTGTGGGAGAGCTTCCGGCTACCCTACGCCGGCGATACCTGCTGGTCCAAGCCCAGGTACAGCGTGGGTGAGACCCTCTTCTACCAGCTTGGGACCCCCCACCACTCTTCAGTACCCCCCAACCTGCCCTCCCAGTGAGAATTTCTACCGCATCCTGGGGACCCCCAGATCCAGTCCTAGTCCAGGCCCTGGTGAGTGTGTGGGAAAGCTTCTGGCTACCCTGCACAAGCGGGACCTGCCGGTCCCAGCCCAGGCACAGGGTGGGTGAGACCTTCTTCCACCCCCTTCGAATCCCCTACCACTCTGCATCACTCCTCCACCCCACCCTCCCAGTGAGAATTTCTACCGCATCCTGGGGACACCCAGATCCAGCCCTAGCCCAGGTCCAGTGAGTGTGTGGGAGAGCTTCCTCTCCTCCCTACTCCACCTTATCCCCTCCAGACTCAGCTCAGGCCTGGCACAGAGGCCTGGGGTGAAATTCTTCAGCTGCAGTCCCTGAATTGAGAGTAGGGGACAAAACCATCTAGCTAGTTCAAAGCAAAACATATTGCCAGAGGGGCACAACAGGTTCACTCCCAAGGGCAGCATCAGGAAGGAGCTGAGCACAGCAGCCAGACCCAAGCCAGGCACAGCTGGATAAATCCAAACTTTGTAGATTGGCACCTGAATTTCAGTAGGTGCTAAGGTTATAACTGCACCAAATCTCTACAACAAAGGTCAGAAAACGGTGCTACACAAAATGACAATGAGAAGGAGCAAAATGAAATCTCAGACCCCCAAGCCCACCCATAACAAATGAAGAGGACACTAACACAGAAGAAATTGGGAATCACACAGCTTAACTCAATGAATCAATGGTTTCTGAAATAAAGAAACAACTGCAGAAAGGTATAGAGGAACTCAGATTCAAAATGAGAAAATAAATCCCTGAATTAATAGCATCTGCAGTAAAAAACCAAATGCAGAAACATATGGAGGAAACCCAATGCCCACACAGAACAAGTGCAGAGGATACTAACTCAGCTCAAATATATGAATTAATAGTGTCACTAGTAAATAAGCAAAAGCAGAAAGTTATAGAGGAACTCAGAGTGGAATTCTTTTATACTAGCTCAGCTCAAATATATGAATTAATGGCGTCAATAGTAAATAAGCAACAGCAGAAAGTTATAGAAGAACTCAGAGAGGAATTCTTTTCTGAAATAAAAAAAGAATTCTCTGAACTCATAGCATCTGAAGTAAAGAATCAACTATAGAAACATAAGGAGGAAACCCAATCTGAAAAAACCACTGCAGTAAAAAAATTAATAAATGCTTCTAAAGAAGACAATGATAAAAAAATAGAGGAGATTAGAAAAATGATGGATTCCTTGAATGAGCAATACAGGAAAGAAATAGATCACATGAAGCAGACTCAAAGATATATAGAGGAACTTAAAATCTCAATCACAAGCTTGCAAAACTGTTGGAGTGAAAGTGAGGACACAGTTTCAGATCTTGAAGACGCTAGTGCAGCTAGTGAAAAGGTAGGAAAAGATCTCCTAAAAACAACTAGGATGCAGGAAAAAATAATTCATCACTTGCAAGAAGATGCAAAGATGAACAATGTGAGACTAATAGGTATCAGTGAGAAAGGAGTCAATACAAATGCCATTAAAAAATATGAGCAGAAGTAACAGCAGATAACTTCACAAATGTGAGGAAACACTCTGACATTCAGGTAACTGAAGCATACCAAATGAGAAGTAACCTTAACCCAATTAAAAACACACTGAGACATATAGGAGTCAAGATCGCAGAAATTCAGCTCAAGAATAATATACTGAAAGC
>NW_004524691.1:4206045-4327326 GCF_000260255.1 Octodon degus | reverse complement strand
CGGAAAAGACCTAGAATAGCAAAGGCAATTCTGGGCAATAAAGACAAGGCAGGTGGCATTACAATTCCTGACTTGAAATTATACTACAAGGTTACTGTGATAAACTTAACATGGTATTGACAACAAAATAGACCTGAGGATCAGTGTAATAGATTAGAAGCCCCTGAAGCCCCTATGAACACACTCCACCACCCTATCTTTGACAAAGGGGCCAAACATACTCACTGGAAGAAAAATAAACTCTTTAACAAATGGTGCTGGAAAAACTATTTTTAAAAAGTTAACAAATGTCAGTGAGAAAAAGCAGCACTTCCTTTTGGTACACTGTTGCTGAGGATGTGGATTGATGCAGTCTATATGAAGAACAAAACAAATGTTTCTGGGCTGGCGAGATAGCTCAGACAAGCATGCAGGAAATTCGGTTCGATCCCCAGCACCACATGCCATGCCAGCCCCGCCCCCATGGTGGGCTGAGCTGACCAAAAAAAAAAAAAAAAAAAAAAAGAAATAAAGGAAACATTTAAAAAACAAAACAAAACAAAAAACCAAATGTTTCTAAAGAGATTAAAAGTAGAGCTACTATATGATCCAGAGATCTATCTTTTGGGCATATAACTAAAGGTAGTGGGACACTACCTGTAATGATAGGCTCGTTCCCCTTTTCACTGCAGCGGTATTCATACTAGCCAGTATATGGAAATAACCTAGGTATTTGTTGAGGGTTGAATACACACTCCCACACACCCCCACCTACACCCCCCCCACACACTGGATCCTTAAGAAGGAGATCCTGCCCTTGGTGACAACATGGATGGACATGGAGGATATTACACAATGAAATGAGCAGACACAGAAAAACATCTCACTTACATGCTGAGCCTAAAAAATGGGGAGGAGACTAAATAAACAGAGCTACAGAGCGAGTGAATAGTGGTTATCAGGGACAGGAAGACATGGGCAGCTGTGGGTCAGAGTGTATGAAGTAGCAAATATGTAGGGCAAACAATTCTAGAGATCTAATGCACCACCAAGGACTAGAGTAATAAAATTGAACTATGTTTGAGATCTCTGATAAATTTAGCTGCTCTTGCCATTAAGTCAAACAAAAGAAAACTGTGAGGTGATCAATATGTTAATTTGTTTCATTATGATAGCCATTTGTTATCTATCTGTACTCCTGACATAAATGTAAACAATATTTATTTAAAAATTATAATAGTAAGATTCATTAAGTAGAAGTAACATTTCAAAATACCAAAATGACTATAGTTACATAGTAGGATTATAGCTGTCTTAAAAATTCTTTATTCCAAAACTCATATACTAAAAACTGGTTGTATTATTATTATTATATTGAGAAAGTAATAATAAAAATTAGAAAGGAAGCAAATAAAATCTATATATAAGTACTCACATATAATTTGTAAAATCACACAAATCTTAATAATGGACATTTCTTTTGTTTATCTGTACTTATTATTTTTGAAAGTTGTATTACTTCTATAATGAAATTATGAAATAAAGCAATTAAATTTATACACTTTGATTATAAAATCTAGAATTAAAATACAACGTATGTTTAAGTTGCTTTGGGGGGGACAATTTATTTTGAGGTTTTTTTCAATAGCTTTTGACATAATTTGGGACCTTATAGAGCAATGAAATTCCCAGGCTGGGCACCCCTTTTGCTGAACTAAATGTGTATTTTGATTCTGGTTTTTTTTTTTTTTTTTTTTTTTACCTCGGATTACTTTCTCTAGCACAAGCCAGGTGTGTTTATGTTAGGAGTTGAAAAACCAGGTTGATTGATGGGTTGGAAGGGATTTTTAAATTCCGGATTCTGCAGAACACAGTGCACAGCGCAGGCTTTTGTCTCTGCTGAGTTTCTGCATCATTCCATTCAGAACTGGAGCTTCTTCTTTTTTCTGGGAAGTGATGGCTTCGCTGGAAGAATGTTTTCTTAGGCCTCAGTTCTTAATGTCATTTGTCGCTGAGATGCGTCATATAGTTGATACTTGTAAGTAGTAACTATGAGGCTTTTGATTCTGTTAAGAGGGTGGCTGTTTCAACAAACCATTACTGAAGTTTTAACTTTCCTTCTATTCTCAAATTAAAAGAGTAGAGAGGAACTGCCAATTGAACTTTGCATTCCAGCTTTCCTTCTCCGCTTGTTCGCTTCCCCACTTTTCATAGTTGTGTATCTGATTTCAACAATCTGTTCATCCTTGATGCACACATACCTTGAGTAGTCTGGTGTCTCCTTTGTGTTTTTCAATATATGCATCTAGATATGCTCCTTGAGTTTAGAATTCACACATTTTGAGTCTTAGAATTCTGTATCATTTACAGGGAGCCCTGTACAGAGGGAGGATTACTGATGAGGCCTGAGATCTCTAGTCACCTAGTTCCCTGTCTGAGGCTATTTTTGAAATGAGGGCTAGGACTATATTCAGAATTAGGAGCAGAAGGGCCTGCAGAAGCTAAGTGGGTAACAGTGATGAGGGCAACTGGCTAGCTATCACTTTTCTTTGTAGTGGTAGGGATCAAACCCAGAGCCTCATGCATGCCAGGTAAGCACTGTACCACCACACTATTCCCAGCTGTAAACTGAACTTTTCTCGGAAAGCATCTGGTTTTCTTGACCAACTTTCATCACACTGGAAAATGATATGATATAGGAACTGTTGTATTTTGTAAGAAAAAAACATAGGGCAAAGACAGTAATAAACGGCATCTGACATGATACTGCGGAATTGGGGTGCACCAGACATGGCGGGGAGTGTGGCACACTAAGTGTGGCATGCTAGTGCTGTCCAGTTGATTTGGCCATACTGAGGCCAAGACTAGTGTTGCTACTGGGTCCTCAAGAAGGTTCAGAAAAGCCAGATGTGAGGGTGTTTACATTAACTCTTCTTTTAAGTGTTGACAGATAATGTAAACAGATTTGAGAAACAGTAGAAGGCAGACATGTGTGCCATCCCCATCCAGCCTGTGCGCAGAGGTTCACATTTGTGGCCGCTGGGTGGTCCAAGTGCTCACTTATTCCACCTCCCTTGTTAGAGGGTGCAGTCATGTGAACACAGAAAGGGCTCCTAACAAGTCCCCTGAATTTATTCTTCAGAAAGGGTCCTTCAATCAAGAGCATGATTCAGAATATTACCATTCCTTCTGACATAAAGGGTGACTATAATGATGATTACAAAAGAATCTTGATGTTAGTAAAAGTCTATGCCTTCCTATCTTCTTAGCCTGCAGACAATGAGGGCTGAGAGGATGACAGAGTGAACCCAAAAGGTGTGTCATAGATAACCCTGGCCGCCCGGAGGACTCATGAGAACAGCCTCAAACGGTCAATCTAAAGAATTGACGGGGATTTAAAGGCAGCTAGCTGGTGAACAAAGGGGCCTCTCTTTGATCCGTCCTCAGTGTGGCAATAGGAATGGTGCTGTTTTTCTCATACATGTCTCTGCCTTTATGACTGAACAGTTGTTTTCAATTTTAACAGTTACATTTTATGCATTCATTACACCATTGTCTAAAATATTGCCGAGGCCCTAGCCGTTGTAATTTATCTTTTGTACTATATAATTTGGAGCCGTTCAGGCCAGAAAGGAACATCTGTACTGAAAGGCTGAACTCAACACGGTTTAGAGTTTTACACTGGCCTCTTCTAAGGTCAGTTTCCTCATAAACTTCGTTATCACTGTTGGTTTTATTCATTCTATTTGACATATTAAGCTTCTGTATCTTGGCATAAAGGACACAATATTGCAGCATATTGGCAAGCTCATTTGCTTTTCCCAGCTAGTGTTGTGTCCAAATATCAATCCCCAGGGATAAACACGTGTATATCGACTGCAGGAAAATGAAGCTTAGCAGCAGGTGGCCTTTTGCTGCCTAATGAACATGGCAATCTGTTACTATCACCGCGGTGCCTTTCACCAGACAATTAGGCAACTAAGCATGTAATTATTCAGGCCAACGAGAAGAGGCTCTCCTCTAATTTCATCTTTTCATTGCTGTTTACTCACCCACACTCCCCTCATTAGTGAGAGATTTTCCAGTCTATGCTAATTGGTTTCAATAACATTCATTTCAGTTGAAAGAGAATGATTCTGTTAATTGAGAATCGAAAGAATCTTTTCATTTTAAGTGCGTCCTGCTATGGAAATCTGAATGCTCTCAACAGGTTCGAGCTAATGAAATTAAGTCACACAGCCATTAGCGGTGTAACAGAAATAAAGTAATTTATTTTCACTGAAGCATGTGCTATAGGTCCAGAACAATTAATACAGCTTGAGAAGAATAGCGACTTGGAAAAAAAATAGAGCGCATGTGAACAAGATGATTTCCCTTAGAATAGCCTGTTTAATGCCTGGTTTAAAATCTTTCTCTGGAAAACAAACAAACAAACAAACAAACAACAACAACAACAAACCCAAACCCTTCTCTGTTTGGTGCCACTTTCAAAGTATTCCGACTGAAGAGAACCCTTTTGCAGCATGACACATATATGGTCATACTAATTGTGTATGAAAAGCAGTTCTACTTCTTACAGCTTCCCCTTAAAAAGCCCAATGATTCCACTGGCTCACTGTGTTGAACAGTTTAAGCTGAACATGCCTGTAAAACTTTTACAAGAAAACAATTAGTCACACTGTGAGCATTTCAGCCTTTGTTGTGTCAGCATATTTGCATGTGTGTGATTTAGAATCTTGCGAAGTCCTAAGTCATAGTTCTGATGGTTTAGCAGCTCTTGGAATCCATCATAGGTGTCATGGTATTCAGGTACTGCACTGGCAGTCGTGGGAAGCAGCGGGGATAGAATTTTAAAAATCAAGGGTTAACAGATGTATTTATATAAAAATCCTTTCAAATAAGCTATCAAAGAAAAAATCTTAAGAGTAAATGAAAGTTTTCATTTTGTGCTACAATTCCATATTGACAGAATATTCCCAATTAGAAGATTTGTATATTTTCTTGCAGCAAAAAATTATTTTTACAGTAAATCTTTTCCATTTTCAGAGAGTGAAATATTGAATATATTACGTTCACACATACAAAAATGTACCTACATCATGACATTCTTACCAAAATTCTCATATCTTATTTAGTTGTTATTTTTTTAATGGAATAATCAATATGAAACCATTTGGGTTGCTGTCAGACTAGATGCTTGTGTATAAGATTCCCTTTCCTTCTCACACACAAGAACCAGAATTCTACCGAGGCCATTAGTTTATAGAACAGTTCCTCCAGTTTCTGGAAGCTTGTGTGGATGTGTATCATTTGATGGGTGGGTGTGTGGGTGGAGGTGGTACATTATGCAAATGTTATGTCTTTTTTTAAGTTAGATTCTGAAATGCATAATGGGGACAGACTTACAAAATAATACACTGCATAGCGTTATGAATATTTCAAAGAATTATTTCTTTATTTTGTGCATAGCTCAGAGTGCTGACATTTGATTTATAGCTGCATGGATGTACCTGGGGTTGCTAAGGTTACCCAATTTCATTCACCCATAGATATTTGAGATCTACATAATGCCATCACATCCTCCACTGCATTTCAAAGTGATGTTGATAAATGGTGCCTTCCTTAGATGATATTTCCATTTAGATGTGATATATCTCATGATTTCTGTCTTTTAAAATATTGTGGTTGATGAAATTTTACATTATGTGCATATACAGAAAGCGGGGATACATATTTTTTCAGTTTCAAAGATTTAGAAAACTGAGTGGGCTTCCCCTCCCCCTTTCCCACCCTGCACCTATTCCCATATGTTCAAGTTTACTGTGACTAATATTGAGTTCTTTTTTTAAGAGAAAAAAAATGCCCACATTATTGTTTGTCTTATGTTTAGAGATATAACAAAAGACTGCCTAGTCACCTGCAATCGTTTTTATGATGTCTCATATCTTTGCAACAAAAGCTCAAGTTTTTTAAAAAAATGAAAACATCTTTTGAAGTTTTGATAACAAACATACAGAATTTATTTTTCCCAACAGAGTTTTTAGAAGTAACTCTTAGAAAGTTTTATACATGCAAAATATACATAAGTATGTATAAATATACATATATAATTTATAATATATATTATCTTATTGCTTACAAGTGATCATTGACCTTTTAGCTTATAATGCATCCCAGTCCTAGAAAGAGATCTGGTTCAGGCTCTCCTAACTTCAAAGAAACATGGGATTAGATGCATGGAAGAAGACAGTTAAAAACTCATAATAATCATAAATTTTTGTGAGGAGAGTAGATCTGGCTCCACGGGGCAATAAAGTTGGTGGTGGAAAGAGACGAACACATATGAAAAGCCATGAGCCCTATCTCACGAAGGACTAATCTGTAGCTTATATTGTTTTATTTCTCTCTAACCAGCTGGGTTGAGTTCTGGAAAATTAGTTTTTACTTCCCTCATCTGAGTGAGAAAACAGGTAAAGAAAAAGCTACAGTGATGAAATCCAGGAAGGACTTATAGGGGACAGAGCTAAGCCTTTGGCCTACACTCTTTGGAAGGGAAGAGAGGGGTTGTTCAGGAGTAAAGGACGGGGCATCAAAGTGGGTGAAGCAAGTAGGTGATGGGAGAAGGACTGGGGAAAGTCACTGGAGGGGGCAAGATGGGGACAAAGAGCTGAGAGTGGGAAGGGATGAACAAGAGGACATTCCAATGGGCCAAAGGTAGTTTCATTGGGTGGCAGGGTCAGTTACAATTTGTGAGCTTCTGTGTTGTGAATACCTTCAGGTTACAACATGGAGGTTGGTAGTGTTGCTCTATTAGGGTGTACGCTGTTAAAAACAATTTGAGTTTGCTGCTAACATTTACAAAGTTTTCACTAGTTGAATAAGTTACAATAGTTGAATCTTCTGCAAAATCAGAAGATATGGTGATGTTGGATCTGCCTTTCAGGATAGAGTTTTGGGCGGAAGAGCTTAAGATCCCTTCACAGACTCTATCTCTTCAGGTTGTCACAGGAACCATGCCTCCAGCCTGATTTCTTCTGTTCTCATGCATAATTCCTTTGGACAATGAGCATGTTCCTGCTTTATTCCTGCATTATGTGTCTTTGCAACTCTTCGTTCTTCTCTGTGCCTAAGGCCTGTGAGATAGTAGATGGTTAATAAATATTTGATGAATGAATGAATGAGACACATTGCTTTTTGTACATAGTCTGTCCTCTGCAGGAGATGATGAGATCTTGTAGGATAAGAATGTCTTATCCATTTTTGTGCCACCAGTGCTAACCCAGAACAACAAACATTTTAAAAATAGCTGCTTTCCTCATATAGAAAAGGATTGTCCAAGGAGTAGAGGACGGTGGGTCTGCTAAGCTGGTGATCATGTAGGCCCAGCAAGATTACAGCAGCCCAGGCCAGGATGCCCAGGGGACACTGCCCACCCCCTGGCTTCTGGCTATCCCATCCTTTCCCTTTCTGGCTATCCCTTCTACTTTGGTCTGGTCTCTGGCTCTTCTACTTAACTGTAGGATTACTACTCACTTTTTACCCTACTCTGTTCCTTGTCCCACCACCTCTAACTACTCTTTCCTTCATTTCCCTATGTAGGGGGCCTGACCTGTAGCTCAGTTCTTTAAGTGGCTGCTTCAACAAAGCTGTCAGGCTCAGGTTGCTGTGGTTTGATCCCCACAACTCAAGCCAGCCAAACCTGCCCTGAGGGCATTTGGAGCCAAAAAACAAAAAACAAAACAAAAACCTATGTAGCCATAAGAAAATTGGTCATGCCCAATTCTATCTTTTTTCTGTCACACATTTGGCTAGGATTTAAGATGGAGGAGGGATTGATATGATGGGGCTGCATAAGAAGAAGTAACTGTAAATGTGCACTTACCTTTAGTGTTCAACTCATAATTGCTGAACAAAATCATTTGTCAACAAAACTGGTTAGGGGTGAGAACTATGAGCACAGGCCCTGGTGTCAGAGGTCTTGGGTTTGTGTTCTGTCTCTTGTAGTGCTATGACCTCTGGGAACCTACTTAATCTCTTTGACCTCACTGTTGTCATTTATAAAGGGAAAATAACAATAGCACCTACTCATAACACTGCTGTTAAAAACAAATGAACAAATATATGAACACTGCATAGAAAACTGTGGACACATAGTAGATGCTCAGGAAATGCTTGCTTTTTCTATCTTAGTCACTTCTTCATCTTCATTCTCAAAGAACTTCAGGGGGTTCTGTGACTGCTAAATTATCAATTAAATAAATAATGTCTTTTAAATAAGTTTTGTATCTTTGGGGATAAGAAAAAAAACTCTTTACAGAATGTTTTTAGGCTAGATTGCATAAGGAGAATTAAAAGTATCAAATTTATAAAACTTGTGTTCAAAGAGTTGTCTGGACATTGCTGCCAGTGAATCACGTCTTCTAGAAATCTCTCCAGTGATTTTTTAGGTACAGGTCCAGGGTTCCTTATTTGCAATTCTGAAATCCAAAAATCTCTGAGAAATTAATTTTTTTTCCATAATCTTTGGCAGCAAAATTTGACCTGCATTTGATGGCCAAGTGTATCATGATCTGGCAAAAGACTACTTTCAGTCTTTATCCTGCTTAGTGTGAATATTCTGTTTTTTGCAAAAATTAACATACTTTATTATGAGATATTGTCCCAAACTCCATTTTAAGTGCTACACAATACAGGATGTATGCACTAAATGATGTTTCTAAAATTTGAGAACTTCTGAATGCCAGACATCTGTGCCCAAGGATTTGTGATCTATGTGTGCTCTTCTTTGGACCAGGATACTTCTTATTTTTATCTTTTATCTTTTTTAAAAAATATTTTTGAGACAGTGTGTCAATATGTAGTTCAGGCTGGCCTTGAGCTTGCTTTGTAGTGAGCCTGCAACGATCCTCCTGCCTCAGCTTTCCATGTTAATTTCTTTTTAAAAATATATTTTTCCTCCTCTATTTCAAACACAGCTCTCCAGATCCCCTAGTTATTCAATCAGTAATTACTAGATACTTATCTATTTACCCTATACCTCCCTAGGTTCTCAGATACAGGGAAGAACAATGTATCTTTATTTTCATAATCCTTATATGACATGGAAAGATCAGGTAAAGGAGTAAGATCATCTCAGTATTTGAAGATAATAAAATAATGGTGGAGAATTTCTTTATATGGGGGCAGTGGTATGTAGTTGTTGTTTTTTTTTAAAGAAAGGTTGGTAAAGGAAGTACTTTCTGGAGAATTACTTTTGGGCAGAAATGATAAAAGCAAGTCAACCATGCGAGGAAATGGATACGAGTATTTCAGGAAGAGCAAATACCAAATGGAAACTTTTCCCTAACCAGATAAACTCAATGGAAGTGGAAAGACAACAATAATGTGCATTGGGGCCAACAATGAACCGCGATGGAGATGAGTGTGGAAGGTGGTCAGACAGAGACCGGCTGAGGCAGGGCATGGAAGGGGTCTGGTTTTATTCTATAGGTATTGGGAGCCGCTGGAAGCTTTTAAGCATGGAAGTGATATAACATGTTTTGTTTCTTTAAAAGATCACTCTGCCAAATGACTGCTATACGTATGCCTGTCAGTAGTCAGGGAATGAATAATTTAGCTATATAGTAACGTATTGCATATAATGCATAGGTCATCTGCAAGTAACAGCTTCTCAACAGTGGCTTTAACAAGAGAGATTATTTCTAAACTTTTTGGTACACAGAAGTGTGGGGCTGGCCAACCCAAGGCTGAGGCAGGGGTGGAACTAGACAAAGAACTCAGCATTCAGTCCCCTTGAAGCTCCCTCATCCATGCTTCGCAGGTGCAGCCCTCATTTTTATTGTCCAAACTAGCAGCAAGAACTTGAGCCACAAATCTCTCTTCTAGCAGCGTGACAGATCAATGGAAAGGAGCATATACAAACTGTCTTTTAAGGAAGGTTCCTGGAGAAGATGACTTTTGACATCTCTGCTTACTTTGCATTGGTCAGGATTTAGTCACATGCTCACACTTGACTGCAAGAAAGGCTGAGAAGTATTGTTTTTCTTCTGGGCAGCTTTGTGTTCAGCTAGAATTCCAGGGTTTTCTACTATGCAGAAAAGGGTGAGCAGAAAGGAAGGGCCATGCAGCACATAATTGCTGGTCCGTAATTTTGTGCTCTTTCCAGATCTCAGTTCATTCAAACCACAAGAGAGGTGCTAGGTTCAGCCTCTCTTGCAGCGCCAGGTATAGCAGTCCTATTTCCCACAGGTGTTTAGCTGCTGTTCAGAGAAAAAGGTGAGGCACCTGGTGTCACACAGCAGTTCCCCATGGGAACATGCTGCCTCCTGAGATTGGCTCGGGGAGCCAGGGTAGTCCTCTGACAAGTTGGATATTTTCTGGTCCCCCACTCATCATACAATTATCCAAGGTTGTTATTGAATAAACTCATCTTTTACTTCCCCAAAAGAAGGATCTGAAAAGTCAGAGTCAGGCAGCACTAGATTTAGATGAGGAGCAGGCCTTAAATAGGTGCATCTTCCAGATCCCAGAATCAGTTTTAAGTTTTCCTCTTTTCTTTCTTATTTTTAAAAATATTCATGCTCTGATGAGTAACAAATTCCCCAGAGCAGAGTGGAGATGACCCCACAGAGCACTGGGCTCTGTTGATGGGAATTGCTTTTACCTTCTGGAAAGAGAATAGGGCCACAAAGGATCAATCTTTTCTCTGTTGTATCTCTTTCAAGTTAAACTGCATCGGACAATGAGTGGATTAAAAAAAATCCTGTGGCCTGGTGTGCCTCAGATGCATTTGCCAATTTTAACATCAGTCCCCAAGTTATATAAAACTGGAGAATAAATGCTCAAGCCTTCTGTAGGGTGAGCAGTTTACTTCCCAGGCAGGGATCACATTTGTAACAAATCTCCTCAGAGATACATTTTGTAAGTGAAGTGAAGAAATCATTAGCGAAGCAATATTTGAAGAAGCAGACTGGCCCAGTTCTGAAAGCAACTCTATTTTAGCCTTTAAAAGATATCATTTTACTTACCAGCCTGCTTATTACAATTACACAGTGTTTTCCTTGGCCCCTGGCTCCATTAAACATATGTTTTATAGCAAGTTCTCAATTACATTATCCTGACAGGCTGGCTTATAAGGGCATGTTACAAAGTAGAGAGACTGCAAAATGGTGAACTGGCCCTCATTAAGTTTATAGTTTTATTACCATGTTTAGGGCACTTTTTCTTCCTTTCTCTCACCGCTTTCTTTTGTGCATTTAATTTATAAGAAGCAAGGGGACATTCTTGCTCCTTTTTTGCCCATGGCTGATAAACTCGCATGAAACGGGTCATTTGAGGGATAGGTATGCATTTACTTCCCTCCTTCCCACTAGTCTAGCCTACTGTGAATTGTTTTAACTGCCCCCAAAGGTTACCTGTGCGAAGGTATCCTTCTGGTGGTAAATGTCAGTGGGCTATATGTGCTGGTCTGAGACCGCTTGCTCTTAGATGGAGATGAGATCTTCATTAGCTCACAAAACCCACTTAGGTGGACAGAGCTTTAATAAATGATGCGCATTACCTCTTGCAGCTGGCCATCTTTGCTGATCCATGGGAGACAGTTGCCCTGGCCCAGCCCACAGTCAGCCTCCTAGAAAAGCAGAAGTGGATTCTCTCACCGCAACACTCAGGTCAGCCGAACTATTTTAATTTACAGAACATTACACATGCATACATATATTTATATATCCCTTCTCCGACAAGGGAATTAAATCAACTTGAATTTATGTAAAATGTGTTATCATTATTGGACAGGGAAGGAGTATTGTGCTAAGAGGCACAAGTATCATCTGGCCACTGCTAATTATAGGCACGTAAAAAATGACTGGTGGTTACTTCTGAACCCAGACAGAATCTGTGGATGTTGATTATGAAGAGCTATTATATATTGATAGGTTAGGATTTATTACTGAAAGTATCAACCAATTGCTCTGGACTGGATGGTAGTCAGACACTAGGGAATTGGTCTTGGAGCTGTTAGGCCGGGGTAATCTATCAGGAGGAGGGGAGTGTATTCTATCAATTAAGGAACAAGCAATTCTACTGATTTGCTATTGGCAGACTAATAGAGGTAATGGGTTTTCCTAGACAGTCCAGGTACTGTACAGTCGAGTTGGGGGAAAATAGTGACGTTAGACAAATAGAGGAGCAGTTCATTAAACCTGAATGAAGGCAGTGACAGAATAAGAGAGCTAGAGCACCCTGGACTCTGCATGTCCTGCCTCAGTGGCGTCAAGAGTGTAGATGCCTTTAGTCTTGGGTTTATATTGCAAACTGAAATGTAGAGGATACTCAAGGAAACCCTTTGCATGAACGTGTCTTAGCAGTTCTATTAGTCATATGGTGCCAAAACAATGCAATACTAAAGCTTTGAAATCTCAGTGAATTAAACAATAAGTACTCATTGTTCTTGTTAGTAGATAGGTAGGTCATTTGGCTGACCTTGGCCCAAGCTGCAGGTGGGAGGTTGCTTCTACCCAAAACCTGGGTTGATAGGGCAAAGTCTAGTAAAATCACATTCTCCTAATCTTTGGCAGGTGTGTAAAAGAGCTCTAGAGCAAGCTCTCTAAGAATGTTTGCTCTAGTCAGCTGTACTGGCATCCTCTTGGTCAGAGATAGTCACATGGTAAATCCAAAAGCAAAGGGCAAGAAGATAGACTCAGCTCCCACAAGTGTATGCATGAGTAATTTTATTCAAGAAAGTGAAAGACTGTGATCAAAAATTTAATCCATTGTATTGTATCTTCTTATTTAAATGATAATTTTAGTGGCTGCACATAATGTAGATCCATTTCCCTCCTTCTTCTTTCTCCTTGTCATGGGGAAGTGTCACTGTGAAGTCCCTTTTTCCCAGAAGCTGTACTTATTCTTTAACTTTCCTCCTTCACTGGCAGTTGTAGAATAGGTGTATACTAAAGCATGTAAATCTATGTGACTTTTAAATTAAATCTAACTTTTATAATTAAAGCTGTGTGCTAACCTCACTTTTTTTTTTTTTTACTGTAAAAGTCATTTCAGTGTGCCCCTTTGTACTGTCAAATCTGTTTCATGTTTACTTCCCTGAGGCAAAGGCTGATAAACCAAAGGTATTGAAGATATAGCTTCTGTCTATCTGGTGAGGCAGAAAGAATGGGAGAACCATGACCAAGTACCTTTCACATTCAGAATGGATAGAGGTGAATGTTGGCAGTGGGGTCTCATGGTCCACTTGGACTCCAGAGCATGTATATCCATTGGTGCTACTCTACCAGACTGGTGGTAGAGTGTGCCAGAACGTAAGCTGCATGATGGCCAGCATTTTGTCTGTCTTCTTGCTTGCCATTTCCTCTGCACCATAGCTAGATGGCTGTGCATGGTGGGTTCTCACTATGTATTAGTTGAATGACTGAATGATGGTGAAAGCAGGGTTTTCTGAGACTTTTGGAGGTGACTATGCTCTCTGATATTGTCTGAACTCAGGGTATCAACAAAAATGTTAAGACCTCTATCCACACAAACAGTGGGAGAGGTGATTTTTAAGGTGGAAGAATAGAAAGGAAATCTTGAAAACTCAGCTTAGATAAAGAACAGAAATGCCAAAAAGAAGGCTGAGATATCTTCTCCTTGTTTTACCATTAAGTAGCAAGTACCTTGTAGGCTACCATTTCTACTCACCATAGTCTTCTCCAATGATTCTCCTGTGTATCTTACAAAAACTTCCAGGTCACAAAAATAGAATGCAAGACAGTTTGGGATAAAGGGAGCAGATGAAGGGCGTCTTGATTCTAGCAGGTGGGGCAGACACTATGCCTCGTTGTAGTGAATAAACAAACAGGATGAAAGCAAGAGCTAACAACTGAAAGTTCAGCCACAGAAATGACCTGTCCAGGACAGGAGTCAGGGGTTGTACTCTTCATTTGTGGACTTAGAGTCAAGCCTAGTGCTCTGTACATGGTAGGTGCTTGATAATAAAGAATGAAGAAAACATTCAATTGCCGTTCTTGACATCTGTAGGATAGACAGCATCAAAGAATGGAAGAAGGGAAGCTGGAAAACAAGGAGCAGTGAGATTGGATTTACCACCTGACCACAGGCACCAGGATTTCTCTTGCTATATTATAATTGCCTGGCTTTCACCCAACAAAAGGCTCTGTTTGGTATCAGACTCTTAAACACAAACACTATGCTATACCAACCACACAGTTGCTACCTGTGTTACTTGAATACCACCTCTGGTATAATTATGTTGCCTTCTGCCTCTGCTGATTTTTGCATCCTGCTCCTTGGGATGTTTCTGTCCGTATTGGGTTTGTGTACTTAGCAACTCCCGGGATATATATATATATATATATATATTCCCAAACTGACTTCTTTAAGCTTCCCAAAGCCTTTGTCTTATTTCTATAGCCCCTATCTTAATTAATTCCGCCAATTCCCCAAGGTACTTTTATCTTTTTCTCTTAACCATGCACTTAATTAATAACATCCTGCTAATTTTGGGTCCCAAATATTTTCTAAATCTATTTTCTGCTGTCTTCCCTGCCAGCACACCCTTGCCTGGGCAGAGCCATCTTTCCTAGCCTCCCACCTGGTCCCTACCTCTGGTCCTGCCTTTCTCCTTTCTATCACCTTGGTGCTGCCAGAGGGACCCTATTTCAAATGCAAATCTTACTCTTGGATTCTGCAGTCTCTAGTCACCTCCCGGGAGGGAGGACTAGCTCTTCAGAGGCACTCAGGACCTTCTCCCCTGCTGCTCCTTGACTAACATTTAATGCCCCCAAGGCTTTGAATGGTTTTTTTTTTCCTGTTGTGTGCATGCTGGCTGTTTCATGTCTCTTGGCCTGTTCTGGTACTTTACTTGCCTGAATGTCTTCCACTTATTCTGCTGCTCTCAGCTCTAATGCCATCTCCTCTGGGTGGGCTGAGTTCTCCTCTGCTGTGTTCCTGTAGTGTCTTTTCTATGTGTTGGCAATTTTAAATAATACTGTCTCTTTCCATGTCTGCCATAAACCATTTTAGTACAAGAATTCTTTTAAATTCATCTTACTCTCTCTGATACCTAGCATAGTTTCTAATGCATAGAAGATTTTCAGTAAATATTTATTGGGCTGAATACACTTTTGACAGTGCAGTTTTCTGTTCTTTCTTTTCCTTGCCAATCAGTTTCTTTTTCTGATTTACCAGGCTTCAGTGACGAGAAGTCAGTGTGAGGCTGAGATTTTCTTTTGGAACCTAAAATTGGTACATTTGTCATTGTACACTTAGCCAAAAAAGAAAAAAAAAATCAACTTTGATTTTTTTTTTTGGAGGCTGCATTTGAAGTTGAAAGGTTGACGTATGCATCATGATATAAAGTAGTAGTCTTTTCAAATGATTTTGCTTCAACCTTACCAATAAAACAAATGAACTGTGTCCATGGGATTTCGACTTGCTGCTTTCTCTTTGACACTAAAATGAAATGAATGTGCAAAGGGACAAAAACAGTATGTATCCTCAATTGAATAAAAGCTCACCTTTATCTCCCTTTGACCCTTTTATTTTCACAATACTAAAGAAATATTAAAAATGGTAGGGGCTAGTGAATTTTTAGAAAGGGATCAGTTTCCACTCCCTTTCCATCCCATTGACCTAGAGTAACCTTGACCTTCTCTTCCTGTTCCCTCTGCAAACCCTTCCCAGGATGGGCTTCTTCTGCTTTCTGAAGCCCACAATAGATGTCTACACAATGGAAAGCCCTCTGCTACATCATCTTTTCTTGGAATCCAAGCTCCTGGGGCTTGTGTGGAGCTTGATCTAATCACTGATCAATGTCTCTGTGGGGAAAGCTGTCACCAGAAATGATCTCCAGGAGCCCTGGGCTGCTGCCCCCTTCCCCCAGGTAGCTGGAGCTTTGAGCAGAGGCCCAGCCAGGTTCTAATGGCAGGAAGGTGGGCCTGGGGTGACACAGAGGGGTGCTCATTTGGTGGCGTGGGAGTAAGCACAAAGAAAGCCCCCTCTGACTCCATTCTCATTGCAATGCTTCTTTCATTCTGTTTCATCTCAGGATCACAGTCAGTAAGCATCATGGCCACATTTTACCTACACATGGTTGGAAAGGTGTCACCTTTAGAGAATGAGCTCAAGGGAAATCAGTGACCCCTCACTCACCTAGTATTTGCCTAGCGACTGTGACATTGGGCTTTAGGCATGATTTTTTTGTCGGCGAATATATGGTTCTGTTTTTGTGTGATTGTGACAATTTTTCTGTGTGGATGCTTGGGTGAAAATGTGTGGTTTTTACAGTGTGTTTGAGTGACATGAGCGTGTTTTTATGAGTGAACATATTTATGTGAATGTACATGTGTATTTGTATTTGCATGTGATGAATGGGTGTGCGTGTGAGTGCATATGCTTGTGTGGAGGCAAATGTTGATTTGTGGCAATGTGTGTTTGTATGTGAGGATGTGTTTGTGATGTGAGTGTATTTCTGCTTGCATGTGTTGTAGGGAAACAAGTGTCTCTGAGTGAGATCTTAGTAACTTTCTTATTGCTGGAACAAAACACTCAAAATCCACAACTTAAAGCAGGAGTGGGTTATTTTGGCTTTCAGTTTGTAGAAGATTCAGTCTGTGGTTGGCTGATTACACGGCAGTGGAAGGTCTGGCAGAGGTTAGAGGCTCGTGTTATGGAGGCCAGGAAGCAGAGAGCAAGAGGACCCTGCCAGGTCCCCCCAGGGATCCACCCTCCTGACCTGATTCTGCTCTCATGACACATTCAGCTCTGAGCCCATTCACTGATTAATGCCCTGATAAGTATGGCTCCCCCTGACCTGGTCGTCTTCCAGCAAGCTCCACCTCTGAACACCTGAGGCTTTGTGGGGACGTTCTACATCCAAAAATAACAGGTGGCTCTGTGTGGGACTGAGTACGTGGTGTTAGTGTGTGTTTGTGAGCATGTGTTTTTGCAAATATAGGGTGTATTTGTGTTTGTGTGTGCTGTGTGGATGACTACAGCTTTGTGCAGAGTTCTATAGTGGCAGCACCATGGTGATTTAACTCTCTCAGGACCTTCACCACACCATCCTTTTCCCTACGCATCAGCCAAGTAACCCACAGCCCAGGACAAGCAGTGCACTCCTGACTTTCCCTTCTAATGGTGCTTGCTCTGTCTATGCTCCTCTCCAGGTGGTGTGCTAGAGCTGCCTCTGTTCCTATAGTGAGCCATAAAGTATGGAGACTCAGAAGAGAGGAAGTATGTACATCTGAGTCTGGGAAGTCATGCTAAAGAGAGAGGAGGGTCAATAAGCAGAGAGGCTGCAGGGCCTTGAGCAAGTCTCTGGACACAAGAGGTAGAGCCCAATGTATTTCATAAGCACTTGTAAGCTATTGTCCTTGGTGGGGAGGGGGTACTTTGGGCCACTAACTAGATGCTTAAGAGATGCAGTAGGGTGTACTTACAAAGACAGCCACAGCAACGCCTTCCCTCCTAGCATCCCTGGGTATGTAAGTCTGTTAGTCATCTAGTTCTCTGCTCCGTCAATCTGGACTGGCCTGTGATCTACTTTGACCAAAAGAGTGGGGTAAAAATTATGAGAAAAGAAGGAGAAAATGGAAGCAAAGTTTTTTTTTAAGGTGGGAAAGAAGGATGGAAAGGAGGGTGGGGGATGGTAAAAATAGAATTAAGTTACATCATATACAGGTACAAATTCCCTATAATGAACGTACCAATAAACTTAATTAAAAATAAAACAATTAGGGGCCGGGGAGATGGCTCAGTGTACTAAGCACTTCCCTGGCAAGCGCAAAGGCCTGAGTTCAATCCCTGGTTCCACAAAAAAGAATAAATAAAAAATAAAAAAAAAACAATTAACAAAAAATCATATTGTCCAGTTACTGAGTTTGGCCTTAGGAAATCTATAGCTTATACCTCCACCTCTTGGAGTCCAGCTTTCATGATGTGAGAAGTTCAGATCATGTCTGAGTCCCACAAGGAGAATTGATCTGCTCCATCAACAACTCAGACTGAGTCTTCGGTGATGTAAGTCCTGCTGCCTGCCATGGAAGTCAGCCATTAGATGTTTTAGCGGGTTTGAGTCTGTGCAGAACTGTAGCCAGCAAGAGCAGAAGACTCATTCAGCTGAACCCAGACCATCATACCTTGAAGCCACTACTTGTGGGGTAGTTTGTTATGCAGAAGCATATTGCCAACTGCCTAGTGACTGACAAATTAGAGAATAGCCTGTCATCACAGTTGCCAGAGAATGGGAGCAAGTTAAGTCAGGCATGAGGTAAAGAGAGGAAAAGGCTTGTTTCACTCATATTTTTCTCTGTGGAGAAGCAGCCTTCAAAGATTTAACCTTCATGTGGTACAAAATAGTTAAAGGAAAATGTTGAGTAAAAGCTACTTATCTATATTAAACATTTCTATGATGAAAGCTGTAACAAGATAAAATATTATTAAAAACAGTTAATGGGCTTCTTATTTAGCTTTTCTGTAAGTGGAAGATCACCTTCAGGCGAGCTGCACCTCATGCTGTGAGGAAGGTAAGGGAATTTTTTTCTCAGAGCATTAGCTTTACTTAATTATTAGAAAGTTCTAATGAGGATCATCTCATTTGCCTGGTTTCCAAAACTTAAATTTTTTTTATTTAGAGGGAATAGATTTAAATTTCACTTTGTTAGTTTAAAATGTGAAATCCTCCTTTTGAGTCAGTCTTAATTAAGTTGCCACAGATTTAGATGGTTCAGAGAGAACTGCCCTCCAGCTGGCATGGTGCAAGGCAAAACAGAGGACCTTCTTTCTTTTCAGAGTCACTTGTTAGAAATACCTTGGCAGAAAATATCAATACCCATCATTTTCCTCTGTGTCTGGCCACATGCTTAAGTGACTTTGTGAGCCCCCAGCAGGTATGTTGGGCTCATGTGTCCATGTTCTCACTGATGGGATGGCCCCTTCAAAAACTCGTGTCCATCCAGATATTCTGGAACATGCCTGTAATCCTAGCATCTTGGGAAGGCAGGTGGATTGCAAATTTGAGCCCAGCCTGGGCAACTTGACAGCTCAGAGAGTACACATCTCAAAACAAATAGTAAAAGGTTTTGGGATGAAATCCTTCACAAAGGCTGTGGATCCAATCTCAGGATCATAAAACACACGCACGCGCACTCGCACGCATGCATGTACAACCGACCCAAAATACTCCTATCCTCCATGGTAAACTTTGGAGGTTACATGGTGAAGACAGTAGGACACCTGGGTGGAACACCTGGGTGGAAAGGACTCTAAATGACTAACAGAGTGCGCCAATGCAACCACCACCCTCCACAACCTGCAGAAGACCGACTTAGTTTTCTTTGACAATTTAGTCACAAATTGAATGTGTTTTACACTTATAAGATATTTTCATAGACGTTATCTCATTTGATACCCACAACAGCTCTGTGATTTAGTAAGGATAGCATTATTGCCATTTCACAGAAGAGAACATCAGAATACAGAGAAGCAGCTTCTTCGCTCATTGCTCTACAGTCAGTACGTGGGACGACATGCGCTTGCTTTTGAATTTGATGCTTTTTAATCTTTTACCTAGTACCTTTCTCAAAATCAGGTCTGGTCTCCTATTTGAATTTCATTTTAATTGTACTTTTTTGGAGCTAAATATCATAAATGACTGCTTTATCTTCTTTTTCAATGAAGAAAAATCACACCAAAGCAATTGCTATTCATAAAGTCAAGATAAAATTGACAATCATTTCCTCATGCTTAACAGTAGGTCAAACAATAAAATGCATGGTTTATTCTACCATTTCACAAAATGTGCTCTGCTAACCCTGATCTTGAGAGATGGCTCATTTAAAAAGGGGTCCTGATCAAATCTATCTGCTTATTTCTGCACAGGGTAGCCTTTTAGAGGTGAGCGAGATACATTAGCCTGATAAAGGCTGGAGGAAGTCCTGTAGTTAAGACACCTATTCTATAACACAGTACTTCTAGATATTCTGTCCTGTACAATGTAAGTCTGGTGACTTTGATGTAGATATTTTCTTTCCTGAATGAAGAGAATGAGCTAAAAGATATTTTGCAGTTCTTCTTGTGTGGCTGAATTATATTATCAATTTCTATGGTATTTAAATAATTCTTTGTTTGTAGTAAGGGTCTACAGGATCTTCAATGTCTCACTACATAGATTAGACTCACAGTGATCCACCTGTGTTCAGCCTCCCAAAGAGCTGGGATTACAGGAGTGTGCCACCATGCCCAGTCTCAACCCCAATCTCAGCATGCACACTGGGGATTGAACCCCGGCCACTGTGTCTGCCTAAGCAGGTGCTTTAATTCACTGAACTATTTGGCTGGTCCTTAAATTATTCTTTTTTTCCCATAATTTTATTGATAAACAAATAGCAATGAGACAGTTTCAAATCAAATTGGTAGGACAGTTTTAATAATTAACACATTGCATACATTCCTCCCAGTGGTTAATTGCTGTACAAGATGCGGACATGATATCCTATCTACAAACACCATTAGAACAAATCACTCTATTAATTAAGAGAATGTAACTTTAAATCTATCCTAACCACATTGAATACACAGATACAGAATGGACATTCATCTGTATACCCTTTTTTGTTAAGTTCTGTTATTTGAATATTATAGGTGTGTTAACTCAGCAAAATAATCTAAAAGATTTCAGTCATCCATAATAGTATTGGGTCTTCCGCTTGACTGGCAATGTCAGAAATTGTTGACCCAAGTCCCTTACAGCTCAACATAACAGCATGGCTTTACTTCTTATATTTCGTTTTTATACTTTTCTGCTGGAAGACCAAGACCAAGGTAAAACAGGACCTATGCAACAAGAGTTGTAGCTTTTGGATCTGATAAGGTCAGTGAAATCCCCTCAGGATTTATCTTGAGATCCTGTACCTCAGATTGTTTGTCAGTATCAGCCATGTGGATGAGTCATGGCCATTGCTTGGCCAATGTGCTCTCTGTGAAAGCCTGAAAGAATATTTTCTCTCATGTGACTCTCTGTAGGCACACTCTACATCATCGATCACTTTCCTCTTTGGCCCCATAATCTCCTTGATCAGAACATTTGGGACACTGCTGAGTTACATGACATTACAGTACAAGTTCTCCTATGTCCTGAGGCTTAATTGACCTTGGAAGGCTAGAGCCAAAATGTTGGCTTTCTTTGCGGCCCTCCTCTTCATCTAATTTTGGTCTCCAAACTTAGGTTGTTAACCATCCAGAAGACAAGCTTATTGATATTAGCATACAACTTAGGCTGTTAAGCTTAACCTCACTATCTGTCTGCATATCAAACATCTTAGGCATAATATGGAACAGGTATTTTTCATCAAGTATTGATACATTGAACTTTAAGTCCCTACAGAATATGATAAAAGACATTTAAAAATTAGAATATATTTAACAAATAGGTATAAAGAATTATATACTTCTTATGTTTACACAAAAGTCCAAAAATCTCACCATATACAACCTTGAAGCAGGAAAGTCCCACAATATTCCTTTTCTTGTCTCTTGCTTTCATTCACCACCCCCTTCTTCTTGAACAACCATCTACCTGAGAGATTTCATAGTAGCAACTGGCATGTCATGACAAGCAGCCCATATTCTGAAGACCAGAATGACAGGCACTCCAAGCATGAAATTACTATTACAGATTACCATCTGCAGTGCAGTTGCTTAGTTCACAGGTGTCAGTATATACAGTTAGTCAGGGTGAGAATCTTTCTAAGTAACTGCTAGATTAGAAAAATCTTCTGGAGATTCTCAGGATCATTGCCTTGCCCATCTTCTACATATAACTGTATGTCTTGACATTGTCATGTTTCCAAACTCTTCTCCTTTCCCTCTCTTTATTAGTTAGTTCTCAAGATCCTGCTTCTCTTTTACTTGTATTATACCTTTCTATTTGTATTTCTTCTTTTGAGTTCTTATATTAGGGAAACTATACGATATTTACACATGTGTGTCTGGTTTATTCTTAAATTATTCTTTAAGTAAATAATTTTAAACAAAATTTCTGTGCTCTTGCCCTTCTTTTCCCTCTTTCTTCCCTCCTGCATTTTGTTCTCTTCTCCTTCTTCATCCTTGTACTCTTCCTTTTTTCAACTTTGTGTTTGTCTTTATCTTCTCAAATTAGCTCCCCACTATTGTTAAACAGTGAATGTTGTAGGTATAAATAATTTGAGTTTGAATGTCTATTTTATAGCATTTATTTGTTTTCCTGGGACACAGATGGATGGATAGAAGTTAAGTGGATCACAAAGACTGGCAGATGATAGGGGAGGGAGCAGTGGCTGCCTTCAATCTGGCCACACACATCAATGTCAACAGAGACCGGATGAGCATATTAACAGTAAGATTCCTGAATTTATGAATGATGTGAAGATGAAAAGCAGGGATACATATACTAAACACGAGGACTATGATATTTCACAATCTTGGACAAAGCTGAATTTACCAAGACATTGCTTAACAGGGATAAATTTAGAGTTATGCTCTTAAATCTAGAAGCTCAACTATAGTATCAGATGGCATGACTGAGCAGAACCAAATATAAAAAATCTTGGGGCTTTCAATTTGATTGTATATTCAGGATATAATCTTGTGGTTTCTATTTGAAAATGGCAAAATAAAACATTTTAACCCCCAAAATCTACCTAAAACTTAAACAAGAAAAACAACTCTCTTTATTCAGTGAAACCAGAAAAATGACACACCCCAAGCCACGAAGCAGGAACCACACAGGGCAAATGCCATGACTTTTGGGCTGAGATGAGGGAGCTCAGTGAGATTAGAAATTTGGATCCTTAAATTCATATGCCACAAAACTGACGGTCATGGACAACACTTCTAGGGCAAAGACAAGCCAAAGTGGATGGAAAATGTCTCTCGATAGATGTTGCCCTACGTTACTGACAGGTGGGGAATGTAGATTTTAGGGAGAAATCATGTTGATCTTCCCTTTCCAGTGTCTGCAATGATGGAAATTGCTAAGTCAAAGTTATAAATGTTTAAATAGAAGCACTTAATCTGTTGGAAGGTAAAATCTTTAAAGGCATAGGCATAGGCAAGGACTTTCTGACAGATCCCTAGCTGCACAGGAAGTAATACCAAGAATCAACAAATTGGATCATATCAAACTAAAAAGCTTCTGTCCAGCATAAGAAATACCTGGCAAACTGAGAAGACAAACTATGGAATGGGATTTTTTTTGTGTGTATAAACTATTCCTCCAACAATGGACTAATATCTAAAATATATAAAGATCTCAAAAAATTAGAATACTCCAAATAAAAGATTCAATCAAAAAGTGGCCAAATGAAGTGCATAGACATTTCTCAGAAAAAGTGCAAATGGCCAATGAATACATGAAGAAATGTTCAACAGCACTGGCCATTAGAAAAATGCAAATTAAAACAACATTAGGATTTCATCTTTTCCTTGAAAGAATGACTATCATCAAGAAATTAAATAATAACAAATGCTAGCCAGGCTGTAACGAAAAAGAAACATTTCTACATTGTTTTTGATAATGTAAACTAGTAAGACTAGTATGGAAATTAGTATGGGAATTCTTCCAAAACTATACCTAAAAATTCCATCTTACCCAGCTCTCTCCCACCTAGGTATCTTCCCCAAAGATAGAAAGACATCATGCTATAGTGATATGTACATACCCATGCTTTGTTGTTTGTAGCTGCAATATTTATAATAGCTAGATCTTAGAAGTAGCATATATTTCCATCAACAGATGAATGGATAAATAAAATGTGGTATTTACATGTAACAGAGTATGACTCTGCCATAAAGAAGAATAAAACTGAGTCATTTGTAGGAAAATAAATATATTTTTGGATCATAATGCTAAGTGAAGTAAATCAGACATACATGCTTAATCATCACATGTTTTCTCTGCTATAAAAAATACAGAGATATGTAAAGAGAAAAACAAAAGATAATTAGAAGTAGAGAATATATCTGTCTCAAATAGGAAGGGGACAAAGAGATGGAGGGAGGGGAGTGGAAGGGGATACAAAAAGAAATACAGTGTGTTATGTCCATGTACCAACTCCCATGAGAAATATTATCATTATGTACTACAAACATGTGCTAATAGAAAAGATGGAATTTTCTAAGAGAGAATGTAGAAGTAAAAAGTAAAGAGTAGAATGGGAAGGTAAAAGAAGCAAGTAATTACTAGATCAGAACTCAAGGAACTTACATTAAAATGGTTTATAATAAAATCATAATGGTTTACAATGAAACCTAATGGTTGTATTATGAGCCCTCAAACAGTAAGACACTAAGGCACTAAGACAGCAGAAACAACAGATTTGTTGAACTTTGTAAAAGATAAAGCTGTATCTTTAATTACATGTACAGTAAGTTTGTTGAAAGCAACTATGGTGCAATGCACTCTTTTTTTGAAGGCAGCCATTCTTTTGCATGGCTTCTGGTGTCTGAATGTATTTCCTATTATTGATTTTGGGTTTAGTCTCATGACTTACGTTAGCTAATGGGAAGTTAGAAAGTATGACGCAAATAGAGACTTGAAATATTCTTGCTTATTTTAGCCCTTTTGTGCTCCTGTGATTGTTTTGAGATTAATGCCCTGCATAGCTGTTTTCTGTCTACTGGTCTAAGATAGAGAAGACTTTAATCCTCATGGACCTCATGGACCACATGGCCAATCTAGCTGAAGCAGAGCTTTCTGAGTCAACCCACAAACTCACAAGCAATTATTTCATAAAATACTGAGTTTGAGAGTAGCTTGCTAAGCATTATTAATGCTGCGATAGATGAGCAAAACACTGATAGAATTTAGTGAGGATCCTGTACTCTCCAGTTTCTTCCTGCCTTTTAATAAGCTAAAGCTACAATACTCTGAAGAGGGAAATAATTTCATTTAAGTAGTGGAAAAAATAAAATTAACCATGAAAATCTGCATTAACACAGACAAAAGGAGGATGAGGAGTGTATATAAGTGAGGAATTATTCACAAGCAATAGTAGATAATTTTAAATAGGATTCCAAATTTTAATAAATTAGACACAATATGATCTCTTTCCAAAAGTAAGTTCAGAAAAACGATAAATGCTTCAGAGAAAAGAGAAAGAGAAAAAGGAAAGCAAACAAAAAACAAGAAAAACAATAAAGAAAAAAATAGAAAAATAGTGAGATGAAATCACACTACAAGCCACATAAATTAGGAAAAGATTTACCACAAAATAAGTAGCACAATGTATGTTTGAGAAACTTAACTATAAAAGAAGTATATAATTAATCACAAGGAAAATGATAAATAGAAGGTTAACACATACATAATTGGTTTTACTAAAAGAGAGAAAATGGTATAGAAAACATATTTAAAGATATAACGGAAGAAAATTTTCCCCAATTAGGGGAAAACTTAAATCAGTATATTAGTATAGTATATCCCCAGATAACAACATAGAGTAACCCATACCAATAAACTGTAGTGAATATATACACCATAATTCAGCAATTAGCAAACCATATGGAGAGCCAGACTTAACAGAACAAAAGTATAACAAAAAATTGTCACATGAGATATGACTAGATGATATCTGATAGTTCTGCCAAGTCCGTAACTTGATTTTTGAGCTTTTGAAGATTCAATGGCAACTACTAAAATATAAGAAAAATCTAATAAAATATTCTTTAGGAAGTTATGAAAATAATTTTAGCTTATTTGTAAAAATAAGTATGGAAAAGAGAAAAATGATTGAAAAAGAAGAGTATGAAAAAATTAGCTAATGATTTATTAAAAAATAAAATTATAAGGGTCTGTGGTATAGCTCAGCGGACTAAGCGCTTGCTTAGCTAAGCACAGGGTCTAGGGTTCAATCCTTGGCTCCGCATGCCGCGCCGGCCTCACCTCTGGGTGCGCTGAGCCGGTGATGGAGTCCGGGTGCGGTGGCGTGCGCCTGTAATCCCAGCATTTGGGAGGCAGAAATCAGGAGGATCGCTACTAATGTGGGCTAGTAGTGAGACCCTGAACAAAACAAAACAAAACAAAACAAAACAAAAAAGAAACAACACAAAACAAAACAAAATAAAATTATAGGCCATGCATGGTGGCACACACCTGTAATTCCAGCACTTGGAGGCTGCTGCTGAAGGATTGTCATGAGTTTGACTGCACAGGAAGTTCAAGGCCAGTCTGAGCAAAACAATGAGACCCTGTCTCAAAAAAAAAAAAAAACTCAAAAAAAAAAAAAAAAAAAAAAGAAACCAACCCAAACTAACCCAAACCAAACAACACAAACAAAAGCAACACCTCAAAACCACAAACCAAAATACAAAGGTCCAAAATTGTGAGATTCTGCTGCTAGAGAGGCAGATAGAATTGTACAGCTCTTCACAATTTTGAACAGAAGAGAAATGCCCATTAAACCCCCACTGTTATCTGACTAAGCATAGATTAGTAGTCATCCTGTGAATTTTAACTACAAGTTTATCTCCTCTGGAAGTACTCCTTTTCTATATTTTCATTGTACCTTAAATATGCTCTCATATTTTCTTTAGTCATCTGCCTGGTTTGTACCAACTTTGAGGGATGGAACCACATGCTCTTTAATTTATGTCATCAAAGCCTGTATTAACCCAATTGCCAGCATGTGGAAGATAACCAATATTTATTGAATAAATAAAAGATGAAACAGAGATAGAATAGAATAATGATGAATTGTTTAGACATTCTAAGACTCAGAGTGGGATAAATAACTTTTAATCCTCAACTTTAGGGCTGGAGAGATGGCTTAGTAGAATAAGCACTTGCCTGGCAAGTGCAAGGACCTGAGTTCAATCCCTGGTTCTGAAAAAAAAATCCTCAACTTTACATGGATTTTGTAGAATGTGACAATTTCTGAAAGGAAAATAAACCCCATGTAATTAGGTACTAGTTATTAAATTTGCTAAATTTTCAGTTGGAAACTTAGAACCCTTCACCAGTTTTATGCTCTTTTCTGAAATATAGGGACTGGAAGTCTGTGAACTACTTTATACAGTAGCATTATTGCAGGATTCCAGGCCAGAGTCTACCCCTGAGAGGTCTGAGACACCAAGGTGGAAGTGTTGTACAAGACATCATTGGTCCCCTGGCAAAAGTAAACATACCTTAGGATTTTGCAGATGGACTGAGTTTTGGTCATTAGCTTCAGATGTCCTTGATAAGCTACCCTTTTTAGTACTGATATTTGCTATTGTTTTCCTACATTGTATCCTCCCTGATTCTCTGTATGCCTATGGTTTAGTAAACCTATAATTCCCTAAATCACAAAACTCTGCCTCATAAATTGTAAAATTAGATAGACTACAAGTTTCTTGGTACAAGTAAATTAATGAAAGCCTTTGGTTTTTATGTAGATTATAGATGACATTTGATATTTTTAGCTAGTCAGAAGCTACTTCCCCTATTAACAGTAATTTATTTTTTTCAGGGAATAAAATTCTTCCAGTGTAGGTAGTTTTGTTGTAATAGTAAATTAGGGGTTCTGCTCTGTAGGTAAAAGAAAACTTAAATTTCCTTCTCCCAAGTTCTTTCTTCTACTTAATATGGGTCTGTCATGGACATGTGAGTCAAGCTTAGTGATCATATTTTCCTTTTGAACCTTTAAACCATGAAGAGAATGACTAAGGTCCAATACATTGTAGGAATTCTTTCATTTCAGCAGAAGTGTCTCCATTCTCTGCAAAGCCTGCCTAGATATTTCCTTTGCCAATCCTCTTTAGAACTGTTTGGTTCTTCTTTGCTTTTAGAGATTTCAGTAGCCTTACTTACATCCTGTGAGTTTTCTCTAAACATCACAGCATCATCTGTGTTTCCTTATGATTATGAAGATAGTCTTGCTATGAACTAGTGATATGCACATAATTGGGGAAGTGCCCAAACAGGTACTTACATTTTTTTCAGAATGCTATAAATTTAAGAAAAATATTTCTCTCAATTACTTCTGTAGTGGGAGGAATAACATATTTACTTTTTGATAATCATATTTCTCCTTCCCATTCTATACATATAATATTGGTAAAGTGTTAATGAAGTTATTGATCTAAATTTGACTCAAGCCTACTAATCTATACTTTATGATATACTGCCATTGCTATCAGAAATTGCAAGTAATTTTTCAGAGTGTACAGGAGTGTATTTTATCTTCACACTTAGTGGTCTCACTATTAGTGAGACCTTAATCCTTACAATTAATGTCTGGTAATGCCACAGGTGAATTATGAAGTTCCCATTTTGCACATGGGGATACATGAATAATCCTTATATAAGTCCATTAAAATGCACAGGTTGCAAAGAGGAGAGGTTAATAAAGTGCTCAATAAATAAATTAAGATACTGGCCATAAATTAGTGTTTTGTCAACATCAAATTTGTTAGCCACAGTACAGCAGAGAAGACTTTTAGACTGAATTTGTACTGTGATTTAATTAATAGTAGAGAAGAGAAAGGATGTAAGAACAAAAGCAGCCATGAATGAGGGAAATCCTCTCACTCGCACAGTTATGAAAAGCATATCAATCAGGTTGGGCTAAAATGTGCTGCTGTAACAAAACTTCCAAACCTCACTGGCTTTAAATTATAAGGATTTATCTCTCTTTGACATTAAATGTCCACTACATTGGTTAAGGTTCTGCTCTTCATGGTTCTTCTCACTTCAGAACTCAGAATAAAAGAACATTTGGAGTTATTTAATCACAGCAGAAGGGAAGTAAATTCTCTGGAGAATCTCACTTGAGCAGTTAAGTATAAAATTTGATGGTATCATGCCTTACTTCCCTCTAGATTCTTCTGGTCAGAGCCAGTGACTTACTCTGCCCAATAGGAGGGGGCCAGGAAATACGATCCTGCAATGCCCTCAGAAGTTAGGTCAAACTATGGGATAAATGAGTGAATGATTATGGCTTAATCTGAAAGAAAATGGTACATGACTCAATTGAAATGACTTTAGCCTAAGTGCTTCAGGGTGTTAAATCCTGGCAACAGGGACTTAGAATTAAAACTAAATAAGTGGGCCCGAGAAGGTTTTGCTTACAATTTCCTTTTTCTAATCCCAGTGATCATTTTTTTTGGGGGAAGAGGGTACTGTGGATTGAACTCAGGACTTTGTGCATCTCCCTAGCCCCCAGTAATCATTTGTCTTCCTTTTTAATGTAAAATATTTTAGCTGCTTTCTATCCAGAATCCTAAACCTAAAGCCCATTGACTTCCTGTGGTGGAGCATCTTTGCGTTATAAGAGGTAAGAAGGTAATAAGGATATTGCTTAAAAGTTTCCAATAAATACTACCAAAATCTAGTCACAAATAAGGTGATAGGTTTATTCTTTAGGTTTCTGGTCACACCACAGGTGTTTACATTTCTTTCACTTAGAATGTGTCATATCATTTTAATAACAGTGCTGTTACCTTCTCTGGTTTTATTATTGACTATTCATCCTGCCATTCCCCTTTAGATTAATTTATGTACCTAGAAAGGACAATGCTGACAAATGCTGAGTTGTTCTGGTTCCTGCGCTGTAGAAGATCCCTAGCAAACAGCTGCATGAAGAGAGTACTTGATGCTTTTTCTCTAACTAACAGCATCTGAAAGGTTTGTGTAATGTTACACTTTACCATTGGTTCTTTGCATGTGAGAGCAAACCAGCTAGCTAAAGCTATTGTTAAAGTTTATAAAAGGCATGGTGCCACTTGTTAGACAGCTTAGCTGAAATAAGTCTAGATTTTAACCCTGTAGTCTGTGTACTTAACAAAAGATAAAGTATATTATAGACAAAGGTAATAAACAGAATAATTCATGACTCCCTGAGGGGATTTTTTTTTTCCAGGGGGCAAATGAACAGGAACAAAATGTTTCTCTAGTCCTTGAGGGAAGAATGTATTTTGTAGCTAATGCTCTTGGGTACAACTACTACTTTATTCAATGGGAAATTGTATTTTTTTATTCGACATCTGTTTTATCACTTTTCTCCTTTTAATCATCTCCTTTTCAACATTGTAGACCATTGAATCATATTCCAAGCATGGAAAAACAATTGGTGGTGATCAATGATTTGTATCCTTTCTGATCAGCAAGGGAAATTAATAATAAAATAGTTCTTGAAGGCATTGGAACCTTATCCTGGCTGGTTACTGAGTGCTTGTCAAGAACAGACGTGTCACCGTAAAGTCAAAAGTAAGCTTTTGTTATTTTGAGATCTTTTTAAGTGTATGTAGGGCAAAGCTTTTGTAGATTTGCTGAAAGTGTTTTACTTTTATCTTTTGGAACAAAGGGTGTAAATTGGTTGAAGATAATGGTCATATTATTGATATCTACCATTGCTTTTTAATATACTGAATGAGCTAGGTAGCTAAAACTATCTTCTATGTCTTTAATTCTTTGTGGGGGATATTTAGTACTCCCAATCTACAGATGAGAAAACTAAGACTTAAAATAACTTGTCTATTTCAGCTAAGAAATAACTGATTTTTAAATTCTGGCCTCTGCAGATCTAAAGCTGCTTGCTTTCTTCAATTCTTGTATTGCTGTGATATCTATAGAACATAGCTTTATGTATGGGATCTAGGTTCCTGAAACTAAGTCAGAAGTATTAAGCCAATATTTTTCAATCTTTCTCTTCCTAAGTTATTATCTTAGATGCTGCCAGTGAGTGGGAAGTTCCTGAGTTTGGGGTGAGAAGGCAGCATATTACTGATTGGCCAGATGATGTAAGCAAGGAAGTTAGCCTCAGTGTTTTTGCCTGAAAAATGGGGTAGATAATTCTTATCTATCCCAATTAGCAAGAGCAAATGAGGGACAGTCCATGAAAACATTGGAGAACAAATTGATATATAATTTGAGAGTATTAAGTTTTTAAATACTGATTTGTTAAACTAGATAGGGACTAAGTAGACATTTCAAAGTAGTTGTTTATCTGACATTAATTCAAAACAAACAAACATCAGTAGCTCCTAGGAAATAATGGGTTTGAATTTCTTCTGCTGACCCAAGTCTATATCACTAGCAGGGCAATTATAATCTTATGAATTTAACCTACTTTCTACCTTCTCCTCTGCTGCCTTAGGCCCTTTGTGCTCTCGGTATCTAAGGATGTTAGGCTACAGTCACATTTAAGTGAGAAAATGTGATCAATATTGTCCCTTTGCAATTAATAGAATCTTCTAGCATCTTCTGGAGTTTCTAAATACCAGTAGTTGTTAGCCTTCTTTGTGGCACATGAATTTCCCTCAGAGAGGATATGTCACCCTTTTCACACAGCATCTGAGCTTCCTTCCCACCTGGGTCTTTTACACTTTCTGCCCTTCCCTACCTCTCACTTTACCTCTACAAACATGGAACTTCCTTAGTTCTCATACCTACCATGCTTTGTTTACAGCAGGCCTCTATGCAGGCTTGTTTCCCTGCCCCAGAGCCTGCTTCCTCATCACTCAGCCAAACTTTCCCTGGCTTATAAAAGCAAAGAAGTCATCATTTCTCTCTCTGCACCTACAGCACTCTGAACCTAAGTCTCTCATATTTGTTCCCATGGCACATTCAAATACAATCTTTTTATATTCTGCAGTATTCCTGTCTACAGGAATATAATGTAATATATTTCCTCCAAGACAATATAACTGTAGTTTGTCACCCCATATATGGCACCTGGAATTAAAAATGCTTGTCAAATGAATTGATTCCTTCATTTAATTTTATATGTTGAAATTAGAAAAAATTAATTTTTGACTAGCTATGGGCAGCTCATGTGTCCAGCCATTGAAAAGATTGCTAACAAGGCGGTTATGTTCAGTGATACTTTCTATCTAGATTGAAGGAACTGGTCTCCTCCCTACTGCCCCACTGAAGAAAAGATGGTTATAAACCTATTTATGCATTGTGGAAAATGGAGGTAAAGATCTTTAAAATTATCCAAGAAAAAAATCAGATGACCATAGAAAATTTTCTAGGTTGAATCTAAAATTAGACATTCCTTGCAATTGAGAAAATGGGATCTCGTTATAACTTGAGTTTTTCTATTGTGGGACAGAGGATGAGGGGCAGGAATGCTCAAAGCACTTAGGTCATCATCCTGATGTAGGACTGCAGGCAGCTGCCGCAGTCCACAGCTTGTTAAACAACTTTAGTGTTCCCAACCACAACTTTGTTTAAATAAATCTCCTTTGTCTACATTTTTCACTGACTTAATATATAGACATTTCCCTCCTCTGGCTTTTGTATTCATAACTTGTCCTTCAGTTTTCCTTGGGTTTACACAAACAAAAGTGATTATATGGATAATTAAGGCCCCAAGTCCCTCTCGCCTGACCTAAAATATCAGCTGACATAAAAGGATTAGGTTTGGAGGAATGGGTGGAATGAGATAGCTAGTTGCTTTGATGCTGCACCACGCTCCACATCCCGGAAGACACAGCCTCAGTTTTCTGTGTTAGACATTCGTCCCTCCTCCTTCTTGCTGTTCAAGTTTCTGCTTCTTGTCCTGTGCTCAAGCTGCCTGCTTCCTCCCTTCTCCAAAAACATATTTCACACTTGAGTACACTTTCTTCTCTGCTTTTAAAAATTTTCGTAATCAGATGATGATTTTATAGTCCTGATTTATGTTTTAGAAGTTACTTTTCATAAATATCCCAAATGAGATCTATTTGGTCCCTGCTGCAGACCAGATGCTGGTCAGATCTGGCAGAGCAATTGATTTAATCCTGTACATTTTCATAATTGGTAGGAATCAGTTTTCCCTTTATTCTAACATTACAGATTTGTAACAATATGTGAAACAGGCTTCATGCTTTCCCTCTCCACTTTCATGTATGGTATGGCCTTAATAAACATTTGGTAGTTTCCTGAAAGAGCATCATATACATTAGGATGCTAGTCTTTCATTCGGGTTTCTGTTTTTAGAAAGTGAATTGGGTTAATAAGAAAGATTATTTAAAAAGAAGGAGGGCACAGGGAAACAAGAATGTGTACTTTCCTTATTGAGTCTTTTCATTCTTGGTATGCATCTGACCGCCTTTCTTTCCATCTTTGAAATCCACTCTAAGACTCTACTCTCTTGGGAAACTCATCATAAGCCTTATTAGGAATTTTATGTTATTCAGACAAAGCCAACTTCTGCCTAATTTTAAATCAGACAATTATTTCAATGCTAAAGCTCACTTGGATGGAGCAAGCTTGATAATGAGGGAGGAGACAGTGTCTTCTTATGTCAGATTTGCTTTCAGAGTATAGGCAGAACCCTGGATTGCTCTACATTCACTTGTTTTATGAATTTGGACAGATAGCTGAAAGCTTTGCATCTTAATTTTTTCATCTGTAGAATGAACATCATCATTTTATGTCTGGGTTATTCTAAAAACGGGACCATTCCTACATATAACAGTGCTTAATGCAGTGGTCTTTTAATGGGCATTCACAAACATTAACTTTTTCTTCTTTATCTCCTATAGTGACATGGTGCCTTTCTTTGGTAGGGATGAAGTTGGATTACAGCACTGTTCCTAATGCCTGTTGAGGACAAGAGATGTCAATGATGTCACAAAAACACTAATTTCTAGGAACTGAATTTGAACTTCAAAACATAATGTGTTCTGTTTTTTTCTCTAAACTATAGGACCTCTGGTATGTGAATTGCTCTGAAGAATTGCCCTAAAAATCAGTTTTCAGTATTAAGTAAAGACATGTTGACAGAATTTAGAAGCACCATAGAGAAGGGTTAGCTAAAAGCCCTCATTTTCAGCTGAGAGAATTCTGGACCATAGAAGTGAATCACTTATCAAGGTCACATAGCTAGTTGGTTATATCTATTACTCAGAGAATCTAGTTTCAGAAAACAGAATCACCATTGTATAGTTTAAGTAGAAAATGAATTCTTTACATAACAACAGGTGATGACTAGAGCCTCTAAAAGGACCAGAGACAAAGGTGTAGAGGCTGCAAAACCCAGAACCATTCTCAAGTCACGTTTGTAGGGGCTCTGTAGCTGCCACTGCCATTGCCACTGGGCTCAGGTATTGACATGCACCAAACAGGACCCTAGTGATAGAGCCATTTTTTTGTCCTCTCTGGATGATGGAAGCTGGCTGACATTTTGCCATGCTCTGTGCCTTGATAATATGTATTCATGTATTCCCCTTTTCTCTTATCTCTCTTTTCCCATTGAAAATAGATTTCTTCTGATCACATGGTAAGTAACTTGCCTAAGCCCAGCCAATAGGTCTGGAACTAAGAAGCCTTGCACCAAGAAAAGGCCAGAAAAATAGATGTTGGCTTCTTCCTTGTCGTTGTAAGAAATTCCCCAATGGAAAAAATGCTAAGTAGCCCAATGCACACTGAATATCTGCCTTATTAGAAAGTGGCTCCATGTATTGTTTCTGCTATTTAGCAACTCTTCTTTAGACTAGGACCAACTCTGGTTTCACACTGGAGACTCATATCCTAGTGCAAATGCAACATTTGTCAGGGGCCCACAGGCCTCTCTTCTGGGTATTATGGTTATCTACAGAGTCTCAGGTAGAGAAGTACATTAACTTTAGATAGAACACACCTTTCTAGGACGTCAAACTGCATACAAGTTGCATATTCCTCTTGAATACAACTACTCATGCTTGAGATCTCAGCCAGTGAAGAGGACAGAACTTAGAAGAGTATGAGGTACGGTCTTCCTGGTGTCTTAGCACAATTACAAGGTCATACATTCTACAAATAGGAGAACACACACACACACACACACACACACACACACACACACACAAACCAAAAAAACCCCAAACCTCAAGTACTATATTCTCTTTGAGTTTGACATATTAATGTTACTAAAAATAACATGAAATTGTTCTAAAAAGGGGAAAAGAGTCTGATAACATCTGTCAGTCAGTCCAGCCATTCTGGTAGAGTGGCTTTGCTCTGTCTGGGCCCTTTTAGCTCATCACAGTCTGTCCTGCATTGACATTATGTAACTCTTATCACTCTTAGGAGTGAGGTCAGCATCTATGTCTACCTTAATGTGCTGGGTCGGGAGTATCTGAATTTAACTTTTAAAGGCATCAGCTTTTCACAGACTTTTCAGTGTCTTGTGGAGATGTTCTACGCTTCATGGATAAAACATGGATTTACTATGTCCCAGATTTTACTATATTTTTCCTCTGCAAAAATAGAAGGGGCAGCTCTAGAAAACCTGACAACACATTTTACCTACTCAGAAGGTAGTAAATTTTAAATACTGGCTCTTTAGAGCAGTCCTTTTCTCAGGTATTTTTCCTAAGAAACTCTTTCATATAATAATTTTACCATGACTCAGTTTGCCTTAGTATATGTACAGCAGCATAGATGAATTGAAAGATTATTCTAAGACTAATCAGAGTATTTAAAATAGTCTTAATCATTCCGATTCCTTGTACAGTCCGTCTCTTTGGTGAGGTCTTCAGCTCACAGATCATTTTCCTGCAGAAAGAAGCAGGTACGTGGACACATTTTCCCCTAGGTTCTAATGTACTAGGAAAATACAGGGACCTGGATGTTCTGAACTACTGGCTTCTGGACAGGCACATTAGGAGCAGCCGATAAATGTCTTCTGGAGTCTTCCAGTTTGTAGTAATCTCTCTTCTTGATTTTGTTTCTCTAAGGTGTCACACTATGCAATTTCAAGATAGCATCTGCCCAGCAAATCTCCACAGTGATCAATCCTGTGTACCCAAGTCTATTTATGAATAGGTATTATGATAGTAAGGACATGGCTATTAAAAATGGTGGCCTTTTTTCTCTCCTTTAAAATCCAGATGCTAGTAATGGGGGGGGGACCCAATATCTCACTTTAGCATGTGCTGAAGGTAATTTGTAAACCCAGTTCCATCAATAAAGTTGCCTGCCCAAGTTACTGCTGTTCCATTTGTTGATATCTGCTCTGAAACAGACTTTCTGAGGTCATGAGAACCACTGTACCCCTGGTGCTGTGGCCAGGTGCTCCTGGAAGTGGCCAGTTTTGTGGACAACACATTTGTTCTGAAATGTTAATTGCTTTTCGCAAGGCTCAAAATTGGATCAACGGCCAGTGAAGAACCTGAAAATCATACTGGTTGGAACAAGAGCTCTGAGATGCTCTTGGGCTATTACTGACATGTCAATCTCCAAGACCCCAAGGTGGTTTCCCACTTCCCAACCCTCTGGGAAATTGTGTCCTTCTTTCCTTTCATCCTTTTGTCTTTGTGTTCAAGGTAGATCAATTTGGATCCAGCATGACTTGTTTCCTTTTTCTCTCTGTCAATATCAAGTGCCATTAGCTTATAAACTTGTACTGACAATGGTAACCATTCATGTCAAAAGATTTTTAAACCTTTTAGCCTAGTAAAGAACTGAGGTCAAAACACAGAAAATCCCCCAGTAGAGTTTTATAATGCAAGTCTTGCTTGTGGATTGCTAAGTACTCCAGCACATGATTTTCTGTTTAAGTTATAGACTAGAGCGCTGAAACCTTGAAGCTTTTCAAGATTAAGCAACATCAGGCAGAAGGATTTTCTATGAGCACCAGCCTCCAGTTATTGGGTTCAACCACATTTTAGTGACATGAGATTTCTTAGCTGGAGTTTCACTTGTGGGCTTGTAAGTGAGGGGTGCATGGCTAATGCTATGATTAAGATTTCATTTCCTGGTTGATGCTGCCATAGTGATCACAGCACCAGAAGGGAAAACTCACATTTTCTGGCAAGGTTAAATAGTGAGTAGTCTGAGTTTAATACAAAAATTAAAAACAAAAAGAACCACTGCCACCACTACCATCACCACCAAATCTCCCCCAGGTTGACTGAGGAAATGATCTTTATTATTTCTGAGCTAGAGCTCTGCTGTAAATGTCTTGAAGGTACCAACTTTTTCTTCCTGTTTATCTATTCTCTGAGTCCTTCACTTATTGTAGTCCTACTGATTTAGATAGTAGGGATTTGGTCGTGAGCAAACCAGCAAAATCCTTGCTTTCCTAGAGATAGAAAAACAATTTTAGAAAGAGAAATAAATGTTTTAGGTTGTAGTAAACATTAAAAGAGAACCAAAGGATGACGGAAAGGTCCTCTAAGGCTTTTAGGAAGCCTCTAAGGCTCTAAGAGATGACACATGAACAGAGGGCTGAAAGAAATGAGAGAACAAATTCTGTGCCTATCTGAGGGAGGAGCTTTCCAGCAGAAATAGTAAGGGCCCCAGGAGAAGCTGGGTCCCAGTGGACAGAGCAGGGAGAGTGGAGGAGGTGTGGCTAAAGTGCACCTTTGGGAGGTTTTGAGCAGATGGATGATATGATCTTACTTATATTTTAAAATTTCCCTCTGGCTATTTTGTGGAGTTAAGATTATGCCAAATAGGAGGTTATTTCAGCAGCAGAGATAAAGTCTGGTAGCTGGGAGCCTTAGTTTGTTGGTGGTGGTGAAGAGTGGTTGTAGTCTGGATGGATTTCAAGGGATTAGATGTAGGTGCTTATGAAAGAAAGGGGGCAAGTATATTGCCATATACGTATTTAGCCCAAACACCTGGCCAAATGTAAGTACTATAGTTTTTTGAGATGAGAAAGATGAAAATGGACGAATATATGTTATACATTACATATTGTTTGGCTTTCAGACATATTAAATTGAGATGCCTTCCAAGGAAAGGTGTTGAACACAAATCTGGAAAAAGTAATCTATAATTCAAGGAAGAATTTGAGTTTGAGACTAGAGGTAACCATGTAGGGGCTGTCAGCCGAGAAATGGGTGTTAAGCCATGGGTTGACATAAGGCCACCCAGGGAATGAGTAGGAAACTCTGAGGCTTTTGTTGTGGAGCACATTTGTAGGATTAGGATATGAGTATCCAGCAGTAAATGGACATTAGAATTTCTGCTAAGTGTGGCAAAGATCAGTGAAAGAAAGGAACCCAGGAGCTAAAAGAGGGCTATTCAAAGAGGAACAAGTTGTTCTATGTGCCCAGGGCTTCTGGGATTGATCGAAACAGTGATAAATCTCTATTGAATCTGGGATGTGAAGTCATCCTCAAGCCTTAAAAAAGAGGTTTCATTGTAGAGGAGAAAAGGATTCCTACCAGAGTAGATTCAAGAGAGGATGAGAATTGGGCCTGATGGCCCACAATTATAATCCCAGCTACTCTGGAGACAGAACCAGGAAGATTGTAAGTTCAAGGCAAACAAGGGCAACTTATTGTGTCAAAAGAAAATTTTTTTTAAAAGGTGACTGGATATTTAGTTCAGTGGTATTACCTTTGCCTAACATTTGAGAGGCCCTGAGTTCAATCATTATTACTGCAAAACAAACGAACAAACAAACCTACAAAAGTATGAGTGGAAACTTGACTAAGATGTATAAACAGTGAGTATAGATGGTTATTTCAATAAATTTTGCTGGAAAGTAAAAGAGATATATTGGGTAGATGAAAGAGTTATGAGGTTAAGGTAAATCTTCAACAAATGTTAATATCTACTGCAGGCCGTAAGTTCCACAGTGTGTGCCCACAGTCAGGATGGGGGCAGGGAGCAGTGACCAGTGGCCACATCCATCAGCCATGATGACTGAGTGTAAGTGCTACAAAAGGGTTGGCCCAAGGAATGGATGTGGACCATCCTAGGCCATCAATTGGTTCCATCCAAATGGGTCAAGGAAGGCTTCTGGGAGGAGGTAATAATAAGGCAGTCAAAAGGGTGGCTCATTTTTAGAAGAGCATAAGCCCTATTAGGAAACCATATACCCTTCAGTTTGGGGCCTTTCAGTCGCTACTGGGTAGTAATTAAGGGGATTTTAATTGTTCAGAACATTTGCTCAGGCTGCTAAAAGCTAACATTAACACCCTACCAAAAAATGATCCCATGAGCATCCCAGTCTTTTTCCTTGTCACTCTCACTTCACACTTTCACAGTTCACATTTTTTGATACTGTGCAATAGAAAGCCAAGTTTTAAGTATAGGAAACAGGATGGTAAGTGGGAAAGGGAGCAGGCAGAGGAGTGGAAACTATTCCAGGGACACTCTGCAGACCCTTTGCATCTCCCACTAACGGCCATGACAGAGTGTTTGGTGGGTTCAGAGGATGGATTCTAGTCATCCTAGTGGGACACTCTGAACACACTATATCTTGAATGTAATAGCTTTCTTAAGGTAATCTTTTAAAAGACAGCGTTTGATGGGGCTAATGGATGCAGTTCAGGTAGTGGGGTTAAAAAGCCTGTGTAATAAGTGTAGAAGGAGGATTTCCTCAAGAATCCTCAATCAGATCAGATAAACATTCAAGCCAACAGAGGAAGAGAGCTGTAAAAAGGATTATCCTACCAAGGGTTATGGCTGAAACACCCAGAAGAAGTACTGGAGCAGAGTTCAGAGCTGCTCTTCCTCTGAGCCCATTATCAGGATGAAAGCAGATCCTGGCTTCCTGGTCTCTTCCTTTGAAGCCTGACTCAAGATTTGAGGTGAGATGATTGCCTAGATTCTGGGTATGACTTTTTTTGGGAAAAAACCACTCCAGCAGAGTTTAGTTTTACTAGAACACCTTCCTTATGAGGAAGTGACCATCAAATGAAACATGACAAATAACTTTGTCAAGTGTAGAGTTTCCAAAATATGAGGCATTCCCCTTCTATGGGATAGGGAAAGCATTAAAGCAAGAATCTATCCACAGTCCCTTTGTAGAGGAAGCTCACTGTGTGGTGCATGACCATGGAAGATCCTTTTGGTAGAATGGAGGGCTGGATGAATCTAAGGATGACTGGCTGATGGCTGCACAGCCTTGGGCAGTGAATCCTGCCACATATTGGCTGATTGACAAGGCTCCTACTTTCCCTTCCCCCTACTGCTGATGGGGTGCATGTTTTCTCCATTTAAAATGCCATTTTTGAAATCAGTTCTTCCCCAGAGAATACATTAAGGTAACTCTGCTTGTGGTAATCTTCTTTCCTCAAAGGCTCATTATTTAAATGATTGCTCATTATTAAGCAGTCCTATTTCCCCTGATAGCTGTGAGGTGTAATGACATTTTCAGGTTTCTCAAAGCACCTTGGGAATGATCATGCTAAGTCAGGTTGTTCCCATTGACGTGGCAACCACAGGGACCAGTGGAAAGAACTGCCCTCCATCCTATCAAGTAGATGGCAAAGAGAAAGAAAGCCAGGCTTCCCCACTGTGGGCTCTGCTCCGGACAAAGCCTCTTTTCAGCACTTCCTGAAAGAAAAAGAAAACCAGAGGGAACCTGGTTATCATCCTGTGATGTGGTGAGCCCTGACTGACAAGGCTGGACCAGCCTGGCTTCTTTGGGGTTAAAGTATCAGGAATAAGAGGTCACAGGCAAGGTGGGAAGGAGAGAAGCAGAGAAAAATCTGTCTGTGGTTTTAAATACAAAAGAGAAAAGAAAAGATCCTGCTTTTCTTTCCTGTGTGTGAAAACTATTTAAACTGGCACAAAATATATTTAAGGAGCATATTCTTAGAGTTACTTAGAAAAATACCCTGTATATTCTGGCAGCAGCAAAATGTATCCTTAATAGAATTCATATGGGGCCTTCAATGATCACGATGTTTGGAGAGGAGCCAGATAGTAAGTAATTTAAACATCACAGGAAATTAAATTTTAGAATTCAATTTTGCATAAAGTTTTCTGTAATGAAAATGTCACACATAAATTATGAAGTCTGATTATATTCTTTTTTGACTTTTTAATAAAATAATAGAGGTACTTGACAGTCAAGAACAAATGCATATTTTATGTGAATAGTATTGCGTTCAACCAACGTCCTCTGGAAATAATGGAACAGATGTTAACACTGCTCTATCAGCTATCAGGTGCTCTGTTAAACAGCTCCAAACACAAGTATTTATTAAAAAATGCTAACGGGGTTGTCTTTTAGGGTTATCTAATTGTAGGCATAAAGTGTAGATGGTTAATGTAATTAATTATACGTGTAGAATTATATAGTTGGGCTATAATTTATTATATGTATGCATATATAAATTATATAATATTCTGTTGTAAATTAATTTAATATGGGCACAGGGAATGACTTCTTGAAAATATTAAATAGTTCATAATGTGGTTATAAATCAAAACTAATCTGAATTTCCACTTAATTTTGAATTTTGAGAAGGAGGATGCTTTAACTCACTGTAGGGGACTTTGGGGGTGCTGATTGTGTTTTAGATTAAATCCACAGCCTGTAATTATTTTTAATAATATTCAACTAAAAAAATGCCCCAAATAAAAAGCCTGAGCACTCTTAATTTGTTTCAGGCCAAGCAGCATTTTTCTTCAAAGCAAAAAATATAACAAACGTTTATTTTGAAAATTGACCTACTCCATCATAACTCGAAGGCCCTAAGCAGATCTTTCTTCAGGTTCACAATGAGCTCTTACTCAGTGCAGAGATCATGGCCTTGCTCTCTCAAAAACGAGGGAGAGAAGACTTGTCTGTGGAAGTCCTATTTAATATTTTTTCTTTGAATCCTGTTATGACTTCATCTACATGCTTTGTATTGGGGGGGAAAGGGTCTGCACATATTTTAAATTCAAAAGAGCATAGCACAGCTTTCTTAATCAGAATCACACGGAAATGTAGGCCAGGCTGTTCATCGAGAAGCTTGGGTCTTCTTTTGGAAAGTAGGCCATGTCAGCTCACAGTGGAAGGAAGATGAAGATGATGCTCTATATGATTTCCAAAAACTGCATGTTTTTATCTGCTCTTCTACTAGGGCAATGACTAGGGTGACCAACTTGTCCCAGTTTGCTTAGAACCCTTGTGGTTTTAGCACTAAAAGCCCTGTGTCCCGGACATCCTCTTAATCTTGAGTGAATCAGGATAGTTGGTCATTTTAACTATAACCCACAAAAGCTTACAAACCAGTACTTTAAAATGAGGCATGAAAAGATGCTTTGGCTGCCTCCACAAAGGTGGCATGAAGACAAAAGGTGACAGTCCAATCAGGCTTCTCTTAGATGTGCTAGGGGCTGGCCCTCAGCCTCACATGTTTAGCACTTAGATCTTATCAGCCAAGCCATGATTGATCAGGCTCTAGGTGACAGATGGAAGGAGCTTCCTCTGTCACTGGGTAGAGAGGACCTCTGGCTGATATTTTTTAGATTTGATGTGATCAGGTAATGAGTTTATAGGGAGCTAATCACTAAGATGTGGAGTTTGATCTGTTATGGCAACTTGTACCAAAATAGAAGTTGGATTAAGGTAAGATGCTACCACCAGAGAAATGTAAAACAAATGGCATTAGCTTAATGCATCAAAGGTAGGTTTCGGGGAACCAGCATGCGAAGCTGGAGAGCTGATGATCCTTGTTGTGTTGTGGTAAAATATTTTAGTAAACTATTTTACTAATAACTAAGTATGCAGACCACTTACAGAATGAACTTGCATTGCAGTGAGAAGAGTGTGAAAAACAGGGCCTCAATAGCATGTGATGTTACTAGCTGTATGATGAGGTACTACAAGAAAGAAATGAATTCAGGACAAAAGTGGTCAGTTTAGAAAGCAGAAAAGAAAAGGTAAGGGAAAGGTACTCTCCCTAGAGTTTAAAATTCAGAGCCTTAGAATATTGAAGAGTTAATTGATGTTAGAACAAAAACAGTAGGTGGAGAAATATCCTCAGTTGATTAGTATATATCAGAGCAAATATCATTCAAGGTGTGTTTTTACATCAAGACCAAGAAAACTAATGCCTACATCGATTACATGAAGGTTATCCAGAAAGACTGAACCTTGAGTTGGACGTAGCAGAGGTTGGATGGAGCTTTGCCTTGTCTCCTTTGTAGAGAGTTAAGTGTCTTCTTGTTAGAAGAGGTGTGTTCTGTATTGTGAAGAAATACTTGGTAGTGAAGAGTGAATTGATGCAAATACAGTAATTGTAGCAAGCATTTCATGTGTTCACCTATGTTCTTCACCTTTGTAGTTCAATTTGACATGTGATCATTTACTGAAAATGTAAATAAAAGTTTCCTATGTGTATCCATTTCAACTGTTTTCATATAGATTTTTTTTTTCTTTTTGAACTTTCTGTAAAGCTTTATTCCGGAGGAGTTCAGTCTTTCTTGGCAGCTGCCTTCCTCATTGCATTGCTCAGCTCCTCAAGCTTCCTTTTGGTGCAGATATGTGTCCCCACCCTTTTCTTGATGAACTTGAGGGCACATTTGTCCTTGGAGACCTTGAGTAGCTCCATGGCGCGCTGCTTGTAGGAGCCGAAGCCGCACACTTCTTAGATCATGTCCCACACGAACTTGGTGCATTTGGTGAAACGTCTGCGATGGTGGCTGTGCCTCAGTTTGCTCACATTCTTAGTCACCCTGTGGCCCTTGTTGAGGAGGGTGATAGTGGAGGGTCATGGCTACTGTTCTACAATGGTTGCTGTGGTGGAAGGCAGATTTTTTTTTTCTTTTTTTCAACGTCTCCACTAACTTTTACTTGCTCTTATTTCATTCAGCCAGTCTTTCTTTCTGATTGAAAAAGACACACACACATTGTCCTGGCAGGGGAGTCATTATAAAATATAATTTTGGGCTTGCCAGATAGCTCAGTGGATTAAAGCACCTGCTTAGGCAGATGTAGGGACTGGGGTTTGATCCCTTGAGTGCCAGGTAGGCCCCATCCCTGGGGTGTGATGAGTCAGTGATTGAGACTGGGCATGGTGGCACAGGCCTGTAATTCCATCATTTGGGAGGCTGTAAACAGAAGAATCATTAGAAGTCTGATCTGATCTGGGTAATGAGACCCTGTAGATCCTGTACACACACACACACACACACACACACACACACATATATATATATATATATATATGGATATTTTTCCATCCAGGTGATATATTTATGTTCTTATGATTCTTACTTATTCACTTTTATTTTAGACAATGTTTTCTAAGTTACCTCTATATTCTAGAATATATCTTTCTTGGAACATATATCAATCACTGTTACTCTCAATAACTAAAATATTTTACTGATGATAATATTATGTAGCATTTAGGGATCAAAACTTACTTTACATATGATTAATATTCAACAGGCTTCTCCAAAGATATACCAATCCTGGAAATGGACTCTTGTTTTTATGTCTTTGGCAGTTTTAGAATCTATTAGAAAGGCCACATATGAATGCGACAGATTTCATTACCTCCAGAGCTGTCTATTTTAAGGCATCCACATATTTGTCAGCTGGGAAACTGTCTTCATGAAGCTTGCAGAGTATGGGGTTGGCTGGAATTGCAAGTTTTCAGTTTTTAACTACCCTAAAGTGTTACCCTAAGGAGTTCAGCAATTCTATTTCTTGGCCTAGAAAGAAAATGAGTCATTCAACTAGAATCTTTTCTTCAGTTAAAAATTCACAAGAGAGATGCTTGCCGATGTGGTGACCAAAAGGAAGACTCTTATCCAAGTAACTGCGTCCTGACCTCCAGGCCTAGAGCTCTAATGCTATTGACATCTCTGGTTGTCAAGAATACCAGCAGCATTGGTAATGTGATTGGCCTTATCTGAAGGTATACATTCCTTTCCCCTGAACTGCCTTTTATAGACAACGTATACAACTGCCTATTTATGGATCATAGTGAACAAGACTAGTGATTTTTATTCCTCTGGTGTACTAATTCCTATGAGTTGCCATCTTTACTTTGCTAAGACAGAGTCAAGTTTTGTGTGTCCAATTGACAATGCCAGGAAATATGGCAGCATGAGCACATCTGAGTAATTGGGCTGATGTTTATAAGGCACAGACTGGTGTGAAGAAATCAGGTGAGCCCTATTACTGGGAAGTTTCTGAAATGATATTTTCTACTAGGATTACTGAGTATGTCCTTACTGCCTTTCTCATGGTGCCAAGTGATGGGTTATGGCTTCTTTTGGATAAGTTAGCGGTGGTGGGAAGAGACGAGTCTTATGGATCAGTAACACAGATTCTTTAGACATGGCCCATATTGTTCCACCTTTACCACATGGATGAATGAAAAGTAATTTAGGAGAAATTTTAACATCTGAGTATGTAACATCTAAGTTTCCTTAGTTTCAAAGACAAGGTATTGTATCATAAATCAGTCTTCTATGAAATTAGCCCTCACTCAACAGTAGCGTCTATCTCTGCTTATATCATCAGCATTTCTCTGTTGGCTTCTACTTGTTTTCTGATGTGGCAAATGTCTGATAATAAAATAAAAACATTTTTGAGAATGACCTTTGGTGGGGCCTTGACATAAGTAAGGTGATGACTGGTGTTATTTTGCAGTTAGTTTGAATGAAAAAGCTATATTAAGTCTAAGCAAACTGGACTGGGAAGATAACTCCACAGTCCAGCAGCCTGCATGACAAGCGCAAGGACCCAGGTGTGACCCCTGGTACTGCATTCTGTACTGGCCCCAGAACCTTGGGCAAGCTGTGCTGGCAACTGAAACTGAGCATGCTGGTGTGTGTCTGTAATCCCAGCACTGGGGAGGCTGAGACAGGAGACTCACGATGAGTTCAAGCTGTATAGCAAGATCCTATAGCAAATAAATTAATAAATAAAAAGATTTTTAAAAATAAAAAGTCTAAACAAACCACACTTGATATAGTATTTGTTTTATCTAAGAATTATAACTTAAATAGACAACAGGAAAAATGCAACACCAAATATATAAATGGGTATATATATAATGGGTATACACATATCTGAGTTAAAGATATGTGCTTTTCAAAAATATCTTATTTACCAGACTGTTTTCTCTTTAGATTGTTCACTTCCAAGACTTTGTACCCTCAGGTTTATTATCAGGTGATAATTAATAACTGAATGTTTATTTTTATTTTTTGGTACTCATTATTAACTTAATTGAAAAATCAATAGTAATTACGTAACAAATTAAAAATTATAGATATATATTGAAATGTGAAAGATATAAGATGTAGACAGAGTGAATTTTAGAAAAATATTTCTGAAATGAATACATAATATGAGATTAATACATTGCACATTGTAAAAATTATTTACAAATTTAAATGAATATAACAACAAAAATCGTCTAAAATAAACAAAAGAAGAGTTTACAGATCAGTCACATAATAGTTCTCTCTATGCCAAATCAAGAAACTTATATTCTTGCAATTAGAATTCTCAAAGTAGAATGCGGTAGGCAATAAACACTTAAAGATTTAAAATTTCTGAATTTATTTAAAATTATGGGATTAAACAGTGAAGAAACAGCAAGGAGAGAAGCTAGGACACATGACAGGGGCAAAAGCCATACATTTCTACACACAAGATGGATAAGGCAATGATCCTGAGAAACATCAGTAGGTTTTTGAAACTAATACTTAATTGGTAGGGTTCTCACACTAACTATATATGCTGATACCTGTGAACCAAGCAACTGCACTGAATATAGCAATGTGTAATAGTAGGGTCATGCTTGGAATGCCTGTCATTCTGGTCTTCTAAATATGTACTGCTTGTTATGACATATCAATTATTGCATACTGCCTCTCAAGTAAATGCTTGTTTTAAAAAAAGGGCAATAAATGAAAAAGAGACAAGAAAGAAAAAGTCACAGGACTGTCCTGCTACAATGATGTATATGGTTAGATTTTAAATTTCTGTACAAAAATATGCAATTGTTTATTCCTATTTTTAAAAATGTTTTTCATTTTTTAATTTTTTTCTTCATATTCTGTAGGGACTTAAAGGTTAACATATCAATATTTGATGGAAAATACCTGTTCCATGTTATGCCTAAGATGTTTAATATTCAGACAGATAGTTAGGTTAAACCCAACTGCATATGTTGTAGGGTAATAATAAGTTTCTCTTCTGGAGGGTGAACAGCCTAAGTTTGCAGACCAAAAATTAGAGAAAAAGAAGGGCTGCAAGGTCAGTCAACATTTTGGCCCTAGCCTTTCAAGGTCAGGGAAGACTCAGGACATAGGAGAACCAATACTGTAACATCATGTAACTCAGTTGTGTCCCAAATTTTCTGATCAAGGAGATTATGAGGCCACAGAAGAATGTGATCAATGATATAGAGTGTGCCTGAAGAGAGTCACATGGAGAGCAAACATTCTCTCAGGCTTTCACAGAGAGCAAATTGGTCAAGCAATAGTCATGACTCATCCACATGGCTGACACTGACAGAGGATCTACAAAGTGCAGTACAGGGTTACAGGATAAATCCTGAGGGGACTTGACTGTCCTTATCGGATATGAAAGTTATATTTCTTGTTATATAGGTCTTGCTTTATCTTGGACTTAACCATCCATCAGAAAAGTATAAAAACAAGGTATAAGGAGTGAAGCCATGTTGGTATCCTGGGATGTAAAGGTCTCAGGTCAACAGCTTCTGACATTGGCAGACATGCAGATGACCCACTACTATTATGAACTATTGGACTATATTGGAATATTTTGCTGAATTCACACACCTTCAATATTTAAATGACAATGGAACACCCTTTTGTGACAAAACCAAACAAAAAAAGGGGACACAAATGAATGACCATTTTGTATCTGTATATTCAAAATAGTGAGGCTAGATGTACAGCTACATTCTCTTTATTCAATGAATAAGAAGATTTGTTTTAATAGTGTTTGTGGATGGGATGTCATGTCTGCATCTTGTACAATGAAGAACCACTGAGACAACAATGTGCAATTATTGAAACTGTCCTACTGATTGGTTTCAAAACTGTCTCATTGCTATTTGTTTCTCAATAAAATTATTAAAAAATAGTCAAAAATTATGGCACCACATTTCCAAAAAAATGAAACTTTTGCACAAAGAAATATGAATAAAATCATACCAAGATACACAAAACTGAAATTGTCCAAAACTAATTGTAAAGAAGAAAAACATTAAAGTATGTACATGGAAAAAAAATATTACCTATGGAAGAATAAAGTTAAATAGCATCTTATTCTATATTAGAAAAAAAGAGCCAGTGAGTAAATAACTAGACTTATTTATTTAAAGGACTGAAAAAAATGATCTGTCCTCATTGAATATTATACTAACCAAACATACTTTTGAAAATTAAAAGTAAAATATTTTCTAGTTTTAGAAACTCAAAATATTCTAATCCCTCCAGCCATAGCATAAAGAAAATAACAAAGACCATAATCCAGAAGGCAAGAGAAGTTGCTGTATAGTCTTTGATAAAGTATAAAGAGCTCTCAAAATGGTAGTTATGCAGGATTATGTAAAATTATATTAGACGAATCCATTTGAAAGGTCATTGAAGGTTTCCAAAAAACAGTATCAATCTTGTGTCAGGTTATATACATATTTTTTCATATATATATATATATATATATATATATATATATATATATATATATGTGTGTGTGTGTGTGTGTGTGTGTGTGTGTAAAAGACAAGGAAGAACTAATATAAAGTCAATGGAATCATGAAGAAATCAACCAACAACAAATGTTGGAGGGGATGTGGGAAAAAGGAACCCTTTCCCACTCTGGTGGGAATGTAGACTGGTGCAACCATAATGGAAATCAGTGTAGAGACTCCTTTAAAAAATAGGAACTGGAAATCTCATTCAAACCAGCTATTCCTCTACTGGGAATTTTCACAGAGGAACTGAAAATGTCATATCATAGTGACATATGTGCACCTATGTTTAAAGCAACCCAGTTTGTGACAACCAAATCTTGGAAACAACCAAGATGCCCGTCACGTGAGGAATGGATGAAAAACATGTGGTATTTTTATGCAGTGGAGTATTATTCAGCTATAAAGAATGATAAACTTGAAGACTTTATATTTAAGTGGATTTCTCTTGAAGATATACTCATAAGTGAAATAAACCAGATCCGCATGTATAAATATCATATAGTCTTTCTATTGTAAGAACTGAATTATTATTACCACAACTACTATTGTGCAGTGTGACTACCATAATAGTCTGATTATTGTTAGGCAAATTCCCTGCTTTGTGTTCTTTGACCCTTACAGTGGAGATCTCTAATGCCTTTATGTTTCCTTAGGTGGTCCCTGGATGGGTAACTTAGTATAACCTTTTGATCTTGGCATGCAGCTTGTCCAAGGGAGAGACCATCCAATAACTCAAATGTCATATTGGGAATCCATATCTGAAACTCCCCCTCTCTTCTACCACCATTCTTAACCCTTACTTTAAAAAAACTTAAACCCGGACTGGAGAGATGGCTCAGTGGTCTAAAGCACCTACTTAGAACAAGCTTGGCAAAGCACAGGGACCACGGTTTGATCCCCCGGCACCACATGCCAGCCAGCCCCGTCCCCAGGTGGGCTGAGCTGGCCACACACACACACACACACACACACACACACACACACACAAAATAAATGTAAAAAAAATTAAAAAAAAAAACAAACTTAAACTCATCTGTCAATTCCACTTTTGTAATGTCTCCTGAATCCATTTACATTGCTATTGGCCTGTTTCATGTCATTCATAGGCCTTACTCCATCATCACAGGTGGTAATCACCAGTTCCCTGCTGATGGAGGGTAAGTATTCCTGGAGACAGTATTGCTGGAGAAGCAGCAGGGTAGAGTAAGAGTTCTACCTGGGCTTTGGGTTTCAGTATCAACTTTAACTAACTTGTGCTTCTTTAGTTTTAGCAAGTGAACTTGGTTGCAAGGGTGGTTAGGTTTTAGTTTCCTCATAATTTCTACCACAACTAGTAGATCCACCCTAAGAAGATACAATCCAAGTCCTCTGTGTACATACAGCTTTAAGCTGCCAACACCACTTCCACTGAGATTGCCATTTCTGAGATCCTGGTAATGGAGAAACGTCAGGATTGTGGAACAGTTCTGCACCTGGGTTTGCTTGATATTCTCAAAGTCTGATTTGCCCTACTGTTTCCTGGATCCACCTTTGATGTTTGTTTTTCCTCCTCCAACTGGCTCTTTCTTTCTTTTATTTTTTCCTTATTTTTTTGAGAAACAAATAGCAATGAGACAGTTTCAAATCAAATTGGTAGGACAGTTTCAATAATTAACACATTGCATATATTCTTCCTAGTGGTTAATTGCTGTACAAGATGTGGACATGATATCCTATCTACAAACACCATTAGAACAAATCCCTCTATTCACTAAGAGAATGTAACTATATGTCTATCCTAATCACTTTGAATACCCAGATACAAAATGGACATTCATCTGTATCCCCCCTTTTTTTTGTTAAGTTCCATTATTTGAATATTATAAGTGTGTAAACTCAGCAAAATATTCTAAAAGAGTCCAGTAGCCCATAACAGTATTGGGTCTTCTGCTTGACTGGCAATGCAAATGGCTGTTTCGAAGTCTTGATTTCGTTCATCCTTCAGACTAAAGACCTCTTTGATTTTTATTTAAATGGAGAGAAAGCGCCTGTAATCCCAGGTCTTGGGAGGCTTTAAAACAGGTGCATCACTATGAGTCCTATCTAGTAGTGAGACCGTGAACACCCTGTAGACCCTTTGCTAAAAGTACAAAATAAATAAATAAATAAATAAATAGGAATTTCATACATGGAAATGGGCATAAAACATGAAGTTAAAAAATAGGAGATTTAAAGGTATTTGAGTATTTTACATTAAGGCCAAGTAAACACAAATACATATACACACACATACATATAATGTAATTACCCAAATTAATATGCATATGAATAATTTTTAAGCCTAGTGCATGTAATACAATATGATATTTTCCATTATGAACTATTTTTTTTAAAGTCACTTCTTTTGGATCCAATAAACTCAATTTACTGTTTGAAAGTGCTGTCCCAAGGATAGCTTCACCAGAAAGTGCAATGGAATAGGTGTAGGACTTTATCTATAACATTATCAAGGCATTAGTAGAATGTCAAGTGTTTGAATTGGCTTCTTTTATTTAATGTGTATAGGTCAGCAGTGGCGAACCCATGGCATGTGTGCTGCTGTGGACATGCAGAGCCCTCTCTGTTGGCACACAAGCCAGGTTGCCATCTTGTTTTTTCTAAACTAGAAGCTCAGCATTCAAATTGTTTTAAAAAATTATTTTAAAGATAAAAACAAAAACAAAGACAAAACAAAACAATAAAAACAATAGAAATGTTACAGAATTTCAAAACAAGATGGTAGAAATTAACAACAGTTGTGATATTGCATCTTGTATCTGGTAATTGGAGCAACTACTTTTTTTTTTTTTGAGCAACTACTTTGAAGATAACAGTAGTATTCAGTTTAATTGTAGTGTTGGCACTTTGCAAGAAGTAAGTGGGCTTGGGGTTGCAGTTTGGGTATTTGGTCTCTGAAAGGTTTGCTGTCACTAGTATAGGTAAATGAGGAAAGCAAATCCCATCTCTTTTAGAAACATGTAAAAGTGCTTGTTTTCAATAAATCACTGACAGTGGATGCATCAGGCATTCTATTTGTTTATCTGCAATCAGGGATTAAGAAAGGCACTACTGCTGTGGGTAATTCTGCTATTTCCATGAACAATTTGCCAGTACTGTTAACTTTGTGATTGAGGAATGCAAGCTAGGAGTCTGTTTACTGTAAATTCCTCTGCTCTAGATAACAGCAATTTGAAGAATCAAGAAAGCTTGACTCCCAGCCTGGGAGGAACTCTTCATGGACAACTGGTAAAGACAGGTGATAGAATTAGAGGATCCAGGAAAATGCTACTTGTGTCCTGCTGATTTTCAGCATAGGCTGTGCATTGCCTTGGAATATTTTATTGATTTCTTTTAACTTTTTGTTGTGAAAGATTCTAAACATATTAAAATAGAAAGAAAGACATAACCCCTATGTGTCAACCACTCAGGTTCAACTGCTATCACCTTATGTCCAACCGTGTCTCCTCCACATCTGAACTACTCCTCATACTTGTTTCATTGTTTTGAAGTAAGCCTTAGACATAAAGGCACTTAATCTACACACATTTCACCTCTATAGGAACTCCCAAAACAAAGTCATCATATTATTGCCATATAGAAGGCTTTTGAGGAATCCCAAGTGCTTGAACCCTAGAACAATGACATGAGACTATCTTGGGGGTGTGACTCAAGCACAATATTTTCACAAATCTCCCAGGCATCCTAACACTATTGTTGTATTTGGATTAGGGAAAAGCTTGAATGGCCATGGAAAGGAACTATATGGAGGAAGAGCATAAGTGGGAAACAACTATAGCAGATGCTTCTGTTGAGGTGGATATGGTGTCTGCTCACTTCTGATCCTTAGCAAACCAAATCACTGTAGACCTCATCTCTCTATAGGTAACTCTCAAAACCATGGTCTCTTAGCCCTGAGTCCTGAACTCTAATCTCAGATATTTCATTGAGTCTAGACCATTTATCTGACCCACCACCCTAACTGAAATACATTTGAAACAGACTTCTTCTGGCACTCAGGCCAGCTCCCTCATGTCAGGGCTCCACTTCTATCACCAGGAGGAGGTTTTCCCTTATCCTTCCCACATTTCCTGGAAACGTATTTGCCAATTTTCCCACTTGATTCAGCTCACATATATGATGCTATTTTTACTCACACACTCACCACCCTCCTTTAGGCCTTTGTTCTTTCAGGCTATACTAAAGGAATAATTTCCTGATTAGTTTCTTTTCCTCTTTTCTCTTCTGTTTCCAATCCTCTCCATACTATGAAGTCATATACACATTTTAAAAACACAGTACCAATAATTCATCATATGGTTAGATAACTCTAAATAAATCACCGATAGAGTAAGTCTCAACCTTATCATCAACAATTCTAAACTCTGTATTACATTGTTTCTTGAAAAAACCAGTATCAGCTATACATCAGACTATCTTCAAACCTGCTGTTCATGTTCTTGTTTCCTCATCTTTGCCTGTGTCATTCTCTTTCCTTCTCTATCCCATCCCATCCCACTGCATTGCATCCCATCCCATCCCATCCTCTATACCCTATTTCAAGTTCTCTATCTTTTGGAAATTTCATAATAACTCAGTCTGATAACTTACTGCAGGCAGATTTTAATTTTTTATCTTTTATTATTTATTTGTTCATTTGGTGCAGGGTCTTGCTACGTAGCTTGGACTCATAGTGATCTTCCTGTCTCAGCCTCCCCAGTGCTGGGATTGTAGGCATGTGCAACCATGCCTAGTTTCAGCACACCCGGGTTTTGGGGCTGGTGTGGCATGCAGTACCAGGGATTGAACCTGGGTTTTTGCACTTTCCAGGCAGGCACTTAGACTGTCAAGCTATCTCCCCAGCCCCCACAAGCACCTTTTAATGTTCATTGTCACCTCATACCAAAATTCACAGATGCTCAAGAAAGTCTCCCATAAAGTGCTGTGATATTTACATGTAACCCACACATCCTTCCACACACTTTAATGATACCCAACACAGTGTAAAAGCTGTATAAATAGTTATTGCATTATGTACTTAAAGAATAATAACAAGAAAAAGTTTTAAGCACAGATACATTGTTTTCCAATTATTTTTGATACATGGTTGGTTGAAATAAAGGATCAGCTCCTACAGATCTGGAGGGCCAATTGCATTCAATGCTTATAGTCTGAACAAGTTCAGAAAGTCATCCTTCAGTCTCTAAGGACATCTATGCACACACATGTATGTATAAAAGCAGAAACTTTGTTTTATACTGTTTCTGCTGTATCAGCCAACACCATGTTTTGTACATTATAAAAGATAATGTGCTCAGTACATATTTATTGACTGACTTATTGAATTTGAGTTTACTCTCTAGAGTACTTCATGGCATTTTCACAGACTCATCATTAGCCGAAGAACGTCTCACACAGTACCTCTAGTAGTAGCTTGATTGATTTTCTGTTTGTTGTTCTCAATTGCTAATGATCACTGTAAATCTGATAATTGTTTGTAATCTGCTACAGACACCACATACAAAGTTGAAGAATGGCTTCATATAAATGAAATGCATCTCGTCTCTCAAACACAACATAAGCCCCAGAGATCGAATTCTATCTCAGTTCTGTAAGTGGAACCTTGGGCCAGACTTCCCCATGACCCTACGAAGCCAAGGATAAAGACTAGACTAGATGTCTTCCAAATTTTTTCCAACTATCATATTTTAAGAGTTAATGTCACTTTGTGCTCCTTGGTGCAGTGCAGATGGCCAGAACTTGAGGTTGGATGGAGAATAATTTACTCAGAGAATTTATATTTCCAAGCAGTGCATAAGGCAAAGGTTATGTATGGTCAAAATTGCTGCTCTCTCCAAAAATCTCAGACAGACTTTTTCTTTGCTTGTATATCAGGTAAACAACTGAGATTGGCCCATATTTAGAAGACACCTTTAAAAAAACATTCCAAACATTAGAGATCTACTCAACAGAGAAGGTTTGCAATGAGAAAAGCACACAGGTGCAATGTGAGCTGAGGGAGCAGCACAGCCCAGCTCCTCACTTCTCCTCTCTTGAGAGCTTGTGCACTAAGTGCAATGGCAGTTGGCATAGGCTTCACAATAAAATGCCTCTCTCTCTCTCTCTCTCTCTCTCTCTCTCTCTCTCTCTCTCTTTCTCTGTCTCTCTCTCTCTTTCTGGTGTGTGGCTGAATTTGTTCAAGTTAAGTGACCATGTGTGTAAAATTAGGGGCACAGCTACCACTTACATACCAGATTCTGCTTCTGAAGGAATTAGGAGGAGGAGCCTAAATGCCTTAGAGACAAGATTCACTGTCTTAAAAATTTGACGTTAAAGGAAGCATCCTCCCCTCTTCTGTTTCTGCATCTCTTTTGGAAAGCAGCCAGTCCTCCCTCTGATCCCTTCCCAAGGCCAAATAAATGCCAATTCAGCACTGAGAGCCATCAGGAAGTGATTGAGAGGCTGGCAAAATCCCAGTCCTCATATGTAGAACTGAAAAGTGTGAGGGAGGTCTCTTTATTTCTCACAGAGAAATGTCAAGACATTGAATCTTTCAAATAACAGGCATTGCAAAGGAATGGACATGAGGATTTGACTGTAGCTCCTGGACTAATTTAATTTGGTTATCGCTGCCCACTTTTGATATGGGAAACTCAATTATGAGCATCTCCTTTGAAATTTTCACCAAAAGAAAATCCTAACAGTTCTTAACTCTCACCACAACCATTCTCACATTCCAACCTAACAGATTTAAGTATGAAGAAAGAGTATAATTATTTTAAAAAATGTCAAAAGCCTTTAGATTAAGATGTTTTAAAATGAGGGGGCCTGCCCCTTAGCTCAGTTCTTTAAGTGGCTGCTTCAACAAAGCAGTCAGGCTCAGGTTGCTGTGGTTCGATCCCCACAACTCAAGTCAGCCAAACCTGCCCTGAAGGGATTCGGAGCCAAAGATGTTTTAAAATGAAAGAGTGAAGTACTCAGTCTTTAAGTTTTATGTGGGCCTTGAGTGAGTCAGTATAAACCCAGGAAAAGCTGGGAACTAAAATTACTTAGGTTATGGAGTTTGTTTAGCAATAAGAACATGCAAAGTCTGGTCAATTCAAAGCCCAGGAAATTTCTTGACTCCAAAACTGGCTTTCTAAAGCTTGGCCTAGAAGACCAGTTATTGGGGGGACTTTAGGGGAGAGAGTCCACCTTGCAATGAATACAATGCAATCTCTGGTGCTTTCCCACTCTGTTGCTGCTCTATGCCGTCCCCAATTGCCTTCCAGCTCGTACTTCATGTAAAGCATGAGTCAATATAGATTAAGTTGTTTTCTTTCCTATTCAATAATCCAAAGTTCAAAGAATTTATTCTCAAGTTGGAACTTTTCAGATGTAAGGGAAGGCACTAAGACCTGGAGCCATACTGGTATTCCTCATATAGACACTATTGTTGAAATAGTCACTTGTTGTTGCTCATATATAAATATTATCAAAATGCTTTCTTGTTGGAATTCTAAGCTTAACATTCTTTCGCTTTTTGTTGTCATTGTTGCTGTGCTGGGAATTGAACTCAGGGCCTCATATATGTTAGGCAAATGTCCTACCACTGTGCCATACCCCAGGGCCCAATGAACTTCTGGAAGGCAGAGATAGTGTTCATCACTATGTCCCCAAGACACAGCATGCTGCATAACACATAAAATATGTGCAAAGAGGGAAACTAAAGGTTTTAGAGTCAAATAATGAGAATCAAGGGGCAATTCAGAACTCATAGCCCTTCCTCACTCTACAGGAGAGAGAAATGCAGACTTAGGAATAGTAAATGTGAGTGGCATTTTTTGGAATTCCTTATGTGTATTATTGCAGGCACATACTTCTTTGTTGCAGCATTTACTACCTTCTAGTATACTTATAGTTAAAATTTTAAATTTCATTACAGATCAGGATAACAAGGCTTATGGAGGGAAAGTAACTTGTCCAAAGTCATACAGCTGGCAAGTAAGTAATGGAGCTGGAATTTGAACCAAGATCTGCATATAACTGAGCTCAAGATTGGAGAACTCAATAGAGGCAGAACAAGCATTAAACCTGCCATCACTCAAATCCAGTCCAGCTTAGGGTCACTGATCATAAATGAAATTACTCTTTGAGATTTTTATGCTTGTATCTGCTATGCTAGTCCATTTCAAATACTGGTTCAGACCATAACTATATATCAGTACAATGGCTTCCAAAAGAAGCTCCTATTTTTTGACTCCTTTCTTCTGCTCCTGTGAAAACAAGCCTCTGTTTCTGATCACCTGATGTTTTCTTCATTTAGAGATCTTTTCCACTGACTAATATATCTCCACTCATTCTTCAGACTTTTGCTCTAAGCTGGCAGCTGTTCTAAATGGATTACTTTACAGTTGAAGGCCTTTTAAAAAATCATTGGCATATTTTCAAATGGTGTCCAAAATTATGACAGTGATTTTTGTGTTATTTTCTTGCTTTTGCTCCATATGAGTTTGGCCTAGTTTCTTGAGAAGTTAAGTAATTTGGTCATGTTCCCACACATGCTACAGAATAAAATGCAAGGCCTTAGCGTCACATGCTTCTTTTACAGTTCCTGCTGCTGATTCTGCCTTCTTCCTCTGAGCTTGCTGCCATTCTTGCTTTGTTCCAAGAACTTCCTGAATTTTCTCTCTTTCCATGTCTATATGCATTACATTCCTTTTTTCCTGATGGACAAATTCCAGCTCATGTTTAAAAACTGATCCCAAACTCATCACTGCCTTTCTTAATTCCTGTAGAATGGTACTAGTGACTTCTGGAATCTCTTTAAAGTACTTTACACAAATCTCTCTGACAAGAGAAACAGCAAGTTACCAGGTTTAAGAGCATCTATTTCAATCCTGCTTCTGCCTTGTTTTAGTTATATGACTTTGAGTAATCTGCTTCACTTCTGATGCCTCCGTTTCATTATATAAACTATAAGGATAATACAAGGTCATTGAGAAAATTGTGTTGATATGCAGGATAATGCCCTGGCACACAGTAGTTGCTCCATAAGTCACAGTTTCATCATGGTGTGTCTATTTCTTTCCTTTACTTCCCTGTGTTCCCTAGGAATAAGGAGCCTCTAGAGGTCAGGCATTGAATCTTATTCTTTCGGTCTTCGTGTGCATGGTAGGAAAACTGGCTACATAGGTAAGTGACCAGTACAACTGATGAGGCCCACATGCTCAAGAAGGGGCTTTGCTTGGGGCTTAATAGTCTATCATGGCTCTCTTGGAATTGCTAAAATTTACCTTTGAATTTGTGTTTGTCTTCAAATTAGAATAAATGAAGTCCAACGGGACAACTGATTATACATCAAGGGACCCAGAGTCTGGGCTCATATTGTCTTTCTGCCTCTCCAAGTTGGGAACCTGACAGCCTGCTCCTGGCCTCATCTAGCTTCTTTCCCCTGCCTGTTCCAAGGCTGTTATCCTCCTATACCAGGAGTGATAGCCAAGCCATGCTGTTGAGGTAAGGGAACACTCATCTTCCAGTATTACTGTGAGCTGCTAGTGGGAGCATGGGTGAGTGGGGAAGGGCTGGAGTTTGGTGTTTGCCAGTGGTATGTCTGGTGAGTGGTGCGGCAAGTCAGCAACTGTCTCTTTATCAGGCTCACAATTTCATAGTGCACTGGGTAGGGAAGGGTCCACAGGGTGTTCAGTGTTTCACTACTAGATTGCACTCATAGTGATCCGCCTGTTTACAGCCTCCCAAGAGCTGGGATTACAGGTGTGCACCACCACGCCCAGTCTCATTTGCTGTGTCAGTGCACCCAGGGGTGGGGCCAGCATGGCAGGCCTGGTGTTCGAACCCCCAGTTCTTGCGCTTGCTTGCAGCGCTTTAATCCACTGAGCTATTTGGCCGGCCTTTGGACTTCTTGTCTATTATTAGTTCTAAGTACGTACAAGTGCATGGGGCAAAAGTTGCAAACCCTTAGGGGGTGCCCACCTGCTGTGAACTGGTCCAGGTGGAGGGCAGATTAGTTTTACTTCCATGGGCAAAGTCCTGAATTTTCATTTTATAACAGGCCTGCTAATTTTTGTAAGCAAACTTCACCTGTCGGCACTCGGCAGATGTATTCACTAGAGGAATGTAAGGTAAAGAGGCCAGGGAGGGAAGTGAGAAGATTCCAGAAGTGAGCATCTGCAACCACAGGGTCTTTGTCCAAAATCACAGCCTTTTCCAGAATCACAGGTGGAAGTCTAGCTTGTGGTGGAGCATGTGCTCAGGGTGCTAGGGCCTGGGCTCACTCTCCAGCATCAAAAAAAAATTAGAAATTCATAATCCTAGAAAGATAACAAGCGACTAGAAAGCAGGAGAGCTAGACAGGAATGTGCCATTTCATAGTTCAACCTAGAACTAAGTGTGCTTTTCCATGTTCGGATACATAGTATATTTTCCCGTTTCAATTCAGCTTTGTTCACATTTTCTTGCTGACAGTATGTATCACACAACCCCTCCCTCCCAACAATATCTTCTGTTTATTATCTTTTGCTCAGACAGAACAAGGATCTACATTTGGAAGATGGTGAAACCCTGATCAGGTCTCATTAGAAAGAATTCCTTATCAAGAATATAATAATTGTGTTCCGAAATGTTAACTGTTTTCTTTTTAGTGGTCACCGTTCATAATGAAATAGCAAGGGATGACACAGTCTCAGCAGCTTCCAATGCAGTCTTTACAGGGGCCTCTCCTGGGGAGGGAGAGGGCAGCTCTGGCTGGGCTCTTCACAGATCTCCTATCATGCTTCCCACACCTCTGCTTAGTGGTCTTCCCTCTCCCCTAAACCCATGAACATAGGCTAACTCCTAATAATGGTGCCAGGAAAGCGTGCTGCAGCTGCTATAACCCCTTTGCACATGCTAAGGGAACTGAAAAAAAGAAACTAAGGAAAACTTAGGTATATTATAGCCACAAATAGTTATTGAGACTCAATGGACTCAAACTTCTCTCCATTTATAAATGCAGTTGAAGAAAATGAAATGGATACACAGACTTTTACACATGTGTGCATGTACACAAACACACACACTCCAAGATAGAACAGCTATCTATTTGATATTATATTCAGCGTATGCAGACTAGGAAAATGATTTATAATAAAACATTAATTAAAAGGAAATCATTGAAAAATATTTGGAAGCCCAACAGAATTCTTTATAAGTGGGTATATGATCTATAGCAGACAATTACAGGAGTACAGCAAGTCATCCAACTTGCACATTAGGAAAGTCAGGGGGAAAAGGCAGAAATGAGAGAAAAATAAGTCTCAATGGAGGCTGTTTTGTGAAATCCAGTATGAAGTTTCACATCTGACTGTCTTCTCGATAATGCTGAGTAAGCCTGCAAGTTCTCCTCAAATACTTCCCAGCTTGTACTGTTCTACCTTCCTCTGCAGACCTCTGCCAGGCTGTAGTCAACTGGCCACTATTACGACCCTCACCCTCCTTCCCTTCCTTCCTCTGTCCTTCCCCTTCTTTCTTTTCTCTCTTCTTCTCCCCTTTCTCCTCTTTCCCCTTTCCCATTCCATCTTTTAAAACCAGGGACAATGTATGAAATGCTAAATATGCAGTTGTACCTCAGGCTCAGTGGCATTTCACGCGCTGCACGTTTTTACATTAATTTATCAAAACACAAGCCCAGCAAACTGCAGTGCTAACACTACATAGAGAAAGCGTACTGTCATTAAAAAAAGGCACTGGTGGAAACACACAGGACAAACCTAGTCTGCATTCAAACTGCTTTGAAAATAAAGTGGGTTTTGTTTGCAAGGATTTAAATTGGTAAATTATTTGAATTTCTCCACCCCTGGGTGAATGATTTAGATGGCCTTGACCCCAGCCTGACTGCAGGGATTAATGTGGGATAATGATTGCTGAGGCTATCATTGCAGCCGGCATCATTAATTATCCTTATTGATTGTAGCTTTCAAAGATAAAGCATTATGCTGACTGGAAAATACCCTCTTCCTGCAAGGTCAAGGCTAAAATAGGGAAGCTAAATAATTGCATTAACAAACAAAGAAATAAAAATAACCTCTCGGAACATTGTGTAATTAAGATCCAATTACAACGTTTGTTCTTGTTTACAAAATGACAGAGTTCTTCTTGTCAAGCCATTTTCCCGAAAATTGCTTCAGTACATGATAATTGCATTATAGCAGGTAACCAGAAAGGAGCATTAAAAGGGGGATCAGTTTCCTTGGATAGCTGCCATGGCCCTTGCTGTCTGACTCACCTACAAAAGTGTGAGCCCCCGGGGACTTGTCTAAAAATACTAATGATATGTTAAATGAAGAGGGTTAGATGGAGGAAGTAATAATTGGGCCTTGAATCCTATTATATTTCTTCTGGATAATGTAATGGAGGTTAGAGATATCCCAAGGACGTTATCGCCCATGTCTTTCTTTACCCCCCTTCCCTGGCCCCGTCATTTTCCTTGCCGTAAGAATCTTGGCTCCAAAGCCCAATTTGGTTGTAAATTTCTCTCGTGAAAGAGATCAGTATTACAACTTCTCCGCTATTGATCAGGTTTTGAACTTTTTATTTTCCTTTTTAAACAAGAGGCTTTTAAGTATAGACCCCAAACTTGTGCATAAGTGTCTGTGGCAACATTTCCAAGCGCTTGGCTTTTTTCTTCTGCTGAAGGTCTCCTGCTACACATTCGGAAGCGGTGCGTGTTAAAGTCTGTTTAGGAAGAGGGTGACCCAGCGCCTACGCAGGAGTGTGAGTCCTCTCTTTCATCCTGGGGCTGGGACCTCTGCGGGGCAGTTGATCTCTTGGGAATTTAGTTTCTTTAACAGGAAAAGTGGAGATAATTAGGACAGTCCTGCCTTAGTCGGGATGAACTGAAAACCAGGGACATACATGACAGCAACAGCAACAACCTGGTTGTAAATGATTTCTTATACAGTAGAATTTCTTGAAGTTAAAGAAGATATTGTAAAAATAGAGAGAGGTTTTATACTTTTCTTATTTTACTAAATGGAGGAATGGGGGTGGAGAAAGAGAGAGAGAGAGAGAGAGAGAGAGAGAGAGAGAGAGAGAGAGAGAGAGAATCATTCAGTAACTTTTACCATGGGTTAAGTATAGTACATAGCATTAAAAATTTTATTTAATCATCACAATCACTCTGTGAAGCACTATTATTAAATTGTTATCATTTTATAAACAAACAAGAGACATTAAAATTCAGAAAGGTTGAATAACTTTTTTGTTTTTTTACTTGCATACAGCTGAGAAGTGGTGGGGCAGAAATTTGAACTCAGGTCACTGCGAACTACAAAGTCTGCTCTGCTTTTGAATAGTATACAGCAGTTCCGGCAATGAAAGACAATTTTTACACATGTTTGTGGTAAAAATTTACACAATAGTCTCAGTTCATAAAATGTGAAAGGCCTCTGCCCCAAAAGTTAGCCTTCTAACTGTGGCAACTACAAAAATTTATGCTAGACATCTTTCTACCCTCTTCTTGCATTCATACACTGTACACACATTTTAATTTTATATATAATGAGATTATAAATTTTACTTTGCATTTTGTATTTTATTCTTAGATGTATACCTAAGAGAAATTTCCAAGCAGTATATAGAAAGCCATCTATTTATTTATAATGACTTTGTACACTCCAGGACAGGAATCTATCATAACTTATTTAACCTGCCTCTTACTTTGAGGCACTCAGGTTGTTTCCATTTGTACAGTTACAGTCAGTGCTGCAGGAAACATCTGTGCATATCTATCATTGCGGACATATATTAACATTTCTCTAGGTTGCATTTCTAGAAGTTCATGTTCTATGTTGAAGGATATGCACACTCTCTATTTTAAGAGACAATGAAACATTGTCTATCTAATCTATTCCATGGAATGTGTATATTATAGTGTGTGTCTGTCTATATTCACAAACAGAATATTATTATGTCTTCTCTTTTTTATTGTTCATTGTTTTCATAATAAATTATGTTTCATTGTGTTTATAATGTGCATTTCCATACTGAGGAAGCATTTTTCATAGTTTATTGGTCATCTTTTTATCTTTTTGTACATTACCAAAAACTTTTTTCATTTTTCTACTGTGTCATTTAGTAGAGTAAGTCATTGGAGATTGAGGAGGTGATGTAAATCACAGGTACAATTGATTGATCATCCAGAACATCTTGGGTAGTGCCAATGGCTGTGTCCTCACCAAATGTCTCTGTGGTTGGGCCGTGGCCTGTTTCTTTTGTTTTGGTGGAACCAGGGATTGAACCCAGGCCATTGTGCTTGCCAGAGAAGCACTTATTCCACTGAGCCATTTCCCCAGGAAAAGAAGAAGAGTAATAAATAAAACAAATCATAAATCTTTCTCCAAGAACAAATAATATCTACCAAATATAAATGCAAATTGTACCTCTCCTCATGCACTTTCTTACCTAGAAGTGCTCACATGAGGCTGTAGATGACTCGCAAGGTGTGAAGAGGTTCCACATCCAATCAAGAACTCCAGAAATTTCAAGACACAATCTGCTACAAATATAACACTCCTCTTTGACAAAGCAATAGTTAGTGGAGCAAAAATTGCTCTTGGTTAATACTACAACAGATATCAACAGATATATAATATATCTAAGGGAACTGCAGGCCATCAGTGTTAGCAAGACAAGTAATCAGGGTGGTTAGACACTCTTTCAAAATACAAAAATAATTTCTGTACAGCAATTAAATGGACTTTGGAAATTACTTGTACATAGGATATCACTGTCAATGCAAGCAGTTCTATGCCATAAAATAGCCCAACATAAGTTATTCAAGCAATGAATACAAACTAGAGCGTTTTCTTTAACTTTATAAAAGGTGTATAGGTTGACACATTGTGTCAACTTGAGAAGTTTAGAAGTTTAATTAAAGTGACTCAGCAGAGAGCCAGAATTCTAAGTTGTAAACATTCTGATCCTGTGCAAGAGGAGGCGTGGGAACTGTGTGAGTCCTACACCCCCAGCCAGAGGGAGCTTGTTTATAATAGAAGGAGGGGAGAGGGGCTGGCTGGAGCCCAGCTGCTGCCCTTCCCTTTGCTCTTCGCTGAACTGCTTCCCTCTGCCATGTGCCACCCTGCCTGGGAGCCAGCCAAGAAACCTCCACAAACTGTGGAGGTTTGACTGAAACCTCCACAAACTGTGAGCTAAATAAACCTTTTCTTCCATAAATTTGGGTGTTGGATATTTTGTCCCAGCAAGACAAAAGGACAAGAAAGACTATTTTATTAATTGGAGAAACATACTGGTTTCCAAATAGAATAGCCCAATATTTTAAGGGTATAAATTGTTTCCTCAAATTAATATACACATTTAATGCCATCCCCACCAAAATCCCAACAATAAAGTTTCATATAACTTGGCAAGTTGATTATGAACTTCTAGAAAAGAGAAAATGACATGAATGTTGAGAAAAGAGTGTGACAACAATTACTCTGCCAGATATCAATGTATACTTAAAGGCTATGATGATTAAAACAGTATCATATTAATGCAGAAATTGACAAATAAATCAGTGGACTACCAATTCATTGTCAAAGAAATTGAAGGATTCTTTTATTATAAACAGTGTGACAAGTGCCAAAGGAAATGTGGAGACTAAGGTACTGCTTAGCAGTGACTACGTAAGAGTCAAAAGTATAAAAGAAGTAAATCTTAAGACAGAAAAGGACTTCCTGTGCAAGACATCAAGTTTATAAACTACAAAAATTATTAATTTTAACTACCTAAAAATTTTAGAATTCATATACAAAGAAGTTATAAACAAAATGAAAAGATAATCAACATTTATTAAAAGACATCATTAGACAATAAACAAGCTACAAAGTAGAATATATTCACTGCTCAGATAAAGTAACCAAAAAAACCCCCCCAAACCATATCTAACTATGTAAACAATACTTACAGGTCAAGTTCCAAAGCCCATCACCCAACAAAAAAATGGTTAAGGAAGTTAGGCCACATGACTTATGCTAGACATTTTACATGAGAGAATACCCAAATGAACAGTAAACATATTGAAGAGTGTTCAATCTCATTAGCTATTACAGAAATGCAAGACAAAACCATAGTGAGATGACTAGACACCCACTGAAATGGATGAAGTTAAAGGACTGACAATATCAAGTACTGGTAAGGTAGAAAGTGGAGCAGATGACACTCTCATGCCAACCTGGTGGAAAGGTGAGCAAGTACTGTGTCTTTTATCTACCAGAATTAAAGGTACATATTCTCACTCATGTACTCCCAGCCAAAATACAATTTGCCATCAACTGTGCATAAGTATAGCATTTGTTGTATTTTCTTAAAATTGGAAAGAGCCCAAATGTCTATCAAAGTTAGCATTGGTGGTTCAGTGGTAGAATTCTTGCCTGCCAAATGTCTATCAAAACTAAAATGGATACATTGTTGCATATTCATATAATGGAATACTGAACATCAATGAGAATTTTTAATCAATTAATCAATTTTTGTTATATAAGTTCTTCTACTCACATGTTTAATTTTGTGACTGTCCCTGAGCCACGCTCTGATCATTGCACCTACTTCTATGTATAGACAATGTCTAGAGAAGGATGTGAGCACTGTTGTGTGCTTTTGCGCAGTACCTGCCTCAGGTAAAAATGTGAGAACAGCTTCGCATGACCATGGAAGAGAATCAGCTGAATCTGGAGATACTGGGGCTCAACCCAGCCCAAACTCTTCTGAAATTTTTTGAATACTCCTATTCCAGATTTCTTTCAGTTTTCCTTGATCCTTTATTTAATTTCCATATAAAAGACCCAACAAAGCTATTACTTTAATTGATATTATAGCTTGGGCAGTTCATAAAATTAAACTTTGATTTGATGCTAAGACATAGGTAAGCAAAAGGAGTCCTTGAACCTAACTCCAGTAAGTCCTCCAGTCTCAGCTCAAGTTGAGAGAGCTGGGGACTCTAACCCTTTCTTTTAGCTGCTGGGCCCTGGAGCAGCTGGTCCATTCACAATCTTGAGTTAATCAATCCTCTCATACTCCTCTAGACAATACAGAAATGGTTAAAGAACAGCAACTTCATTCCAGATCACTGCAAAGAATAACTTAAATAATCTTCCATGATAATAATTGTTTTATTGGCTCTGGCCAGCCACTACCAAATTCATTTCCTTGCCTTTCTCCTCATTCAGGCTGCATAAAAACAGTGCCAGATCATTCCTAAAGAGTCTTTTTGACTATGATCTTGTTAATTATTATAGTTTTTGAAATGTTTTATTGCAATCACTGGAAATTATCTTTGGTTAACAAGAATTTGTGGAAAGCCATCAGGTAGCTTATCATAGCAAAGGAAAGCTTAGAGCTGGAATTAAAACAAAGGGAGGTCAAGCAGTCAGAAACAGGCCACAGCCAGGACAACTGTGGACACCGGTGTTACCTAACAACCCCCAATCGTGCTTGTTGAGCCAGTATGTATGGAACTCATGTGCATTAGACACTGAGGTTATAGAATTAAATAACAGTCAGTCACTTTCTTGAGGGAATTTATTGTTTATTAGAGAGTTCCACAAATGAAAGAATGATTATTGTACAGAGTTCCTGCGTGTGAATCATGATTAAACAGCATGATTATAATAGGAATGGGAATTTAACTCAGGGATTGAATTCTAGATATAATGCAGTTGAGGGTTTGGAACAGATCCAGAAAATGTTTGCTATCTCTCATCACTTCAGACTTGTGAATATTGATTGGGTCACAGAATTTTTAAAATCTGAAAAGGATCAACTAGTTCATTCTATAAATGAGGAATGGGAGACTGAGAAAGGACCTTTGCCTTGTCCAAGGGAGTGATCTGTGTAGATGCCCTGATGTGAAATTCATCCCTTCGATCTCTTGCTCTAAAACATTTTTCATTAAAACACAATATAATTTATTCATCCCCGAATGAAGTCCAAAGAAATGCTATATTTTTATTCAGATAAGTGAAGTTTTTGGCCTCAGGGTTGAGACATAAAATATTGTTAGGCTTTTAGGATTTCTTAAACCAAACTTACTTTGAAATTACTGTGCAAAAATTTATTCTATACTACACATATTTTTTGAGGCAGAATGTTGTTATGAAATAAAAGTGAAAGATTTAACCTTTGGTGAATACAAACTGAGCCATATCTGGTATATACTCTAGGCAGGTGTAATGGAGTGATATGGCTTTGGGCCCCACTAGTGCTAGCCTCTCAGCTCATTTATTCTACCCACAAGCCTTGTGACTGTGAGCAGATCCCTTACCCAATTGGATCCTCTGTCTTTCTATAAATACGATGCTGATACCCACATTGTGGGTGATAGTGAAGAGTAAGTGATGAGGCATGGGTCGATGGCTTGGTCTAGGACCTGCAGCAAACTCCCTGCTATTGCTGGCAACTAAAGTACTAGCCATGATTCATTACCAGACTTGTACAGTGTCATTTCACCCTGTAAATTTCCTCCACCTTTAGTTATTTTGTGCATCTGTACTTTTCAGTTATAAGAAAATAATCTGTTAGCATTAGCAAATTCAAATATAATGTGACTGAAGTACAGGTAGTTTTCCTTTTCATCATTATATTACTTTGAGGTATTAAAATGTGATTTTTAAAAATAAATTTGGTACAGTGTCTCACTACACAGCTTCAACTTGTAGTAATCCTCCTGTTTTCAGCCTTCCCAGTGTTGCAATGACAGGCATGTGCCACCAAAAAGCCGGTGTGGCATGTTGTGCTAGGGATCAAATCCCCACCTGGGCACTTGCCTAAGCAGGTGCTTAGTCCACTGAGGTATCTTGCTGGCCCTTGAAATGTGATGTTAGTGGTTTACATGTGAGGTATATAAAAAACAATTTTTAAAGTATTTGGTCACATTTAAAGGACTTGAAATTAGTAACAGTTCTGTTTTTAAAATAATGTCCTATTTTGGTTTTTGTTAGCAATAACCTAATTAATCAGATTGTTATTGAAATATGTAAGTGCTGAGATTTCAGGCTTGCACCCCCACACCCACCTGCTAAGATATTGTAATAGAGAAAATGGAAGCCATGAGTATAAAGGAAAAGGTTTTGGCTTAGAAAGTCTAAACTTGGAAAGCCTCATGGATGAGAATCAATGAGTGCGGATCTTACTGGATAGAGTAGGCATAGGAGGACACTATAAAGAAGGTAAAAGTAGTGGTGTGACAACTTCCAGAAAACAATTTGTTGATCAGTTGATGCAGAATAAAAAAGTAATAAGTTTTAGGTTAAAGATAGCATTTTACAGGGTTCAGAGTATGAGGGTAGCAAGTCTAAACATTGTTCTGTCTGCAGTGAGGAAAAAGCAAGATTTCAAATTGGGGAGTAAGCTGACAAGTTGATATTTCAGAAAGACCAGTCTGCGGGCCAACTATGATTCCCCATGATGAGAATCATGAGGAAACTAGAGATGCGCATTTAGCAGGAACAGTTGTGATGTGATGAAGGAGTGCATGGAGGGAATGCAAAAAGATAGGGAGGGTGTGAGGTACACCACCGGGCCAGGCTTCCTCAGCATGTTCTCACTGCTCTGTGGCAGGGTAATCTCAAGCCAGAGAGCAGTTATAGAAATGGGGGAGTTAACAGAAGCACAAGTTTTCTGCGTACATTTTTGTCTGCTAAACAAAGAGATAGTTAAAAGACAATAATTGTAAGGAGAAAACCATTAGTGAGATTAAGTTTTAGAAATACGGAAGAGGAAAGAAGGAATGATGCATGAAGATAGCTAGAGGAAGCCCCGCAAATGCTTCTTTTATTTTTCTTCAAAGTTGAGTAAAGGTTATGACATTTGAATTTATGAATGATAGGGAGGAATGAAGGTTATTTAAATGTTTTAGAGAAAGACCTTAATGTGAAGCCTGAAATCAGGAGGCTGAGGACTGGCCAGATAGCTCAGTGGGCTAAAGTACCTGCTTGGGCAGAGCACAGTGGCCAGGGTTTGATCCCCAGCGTGCTGTGCTGGTCTTGCCCCCAGGGCGTGCTAAGAAGGCGATTGAGACTGGGCTTGGTGGTGCATGCCTGTAATTGCAGCACTTGGGAGGCTGAAAACAGGAGGATCAGTATGAGCCAAATCTATGTAGTGAGACCCTTTGGTCCTATACTAAATACATTAAAAAAAAAAAAAAAAAAAAGAGCCAGGAGGCTGGTGAGGTGGGGCCCAGGAGATGAGGACTATCATTCTTGCAATGTACTGAGTGACTTCCTGGTAGATTTTACATTGCATTTAGAAGACACCTTACTTAGGTGTCTAAGTTTAGATGAAACAGACAGAATTTTGTATATATTTTTAATTTTTCTTTGAAGAAGATTGTCCAGATTAAGTACTGTGAAATGATGATATTACTCCTTTGTCAAGTCAGTGCCCCTCCAGAGCCAAAACCTAAGTGGCATGGTGCTTACAGGTGAGATAGATATTTTGCTTCCTAGGTTATACTAGTTAAATAAAGGCAAAAGTAAGCATTTCCTGATGGATAATTAAGAAAATGAACTTGTCAACTGCTGAAGTATTGTTAGAATACTTGGTTTTGGAGCTGCAGTGTTTGATGTCACAATTCATTTATCATCGTCAAAGTATGACTTCCTGCTTTTGACCCCACACCAAAAAAGGCGTAAAGGAGTCTGTGAAGAAAAGCTTCTTGGAAGTCAATGGCTCATCCAAAACAGCATTTTAATGATTTAAGTAAAAATGAATCAGAAACATGTGGATTTAATTTCCCTTAAAATTCACATGGGTTTGAAACTTAAAGGAAAATAGTACTTGGCACAATGTGTTTAGGGTTTAGTTAAACTGAAAACATTTGAAAAACCCTTTGGAGCACAGGATGACTTCAAAATCCATCTGGGTTTGCCATCCATGTGGGCATGGTTGTGAAACCCGCATCCTTAGTGGCATTATTCAAATGTCTATCAACATGTTTTGGTTTTCAAAAGGCTTAATTAGAACAAAATCAACAAATTTTATTGATTGCCTACTATGTATAATCAATAGAGTAGAAAGCATCAGTTTTCTCCATTTCACTTTTAGGAAGTCTACTGGACTGTGGTCAAGGGAAATCCCCACACAGATGGAGTCAGAGTGGGCCACCAGGGTGACCCTTTGGGAGTTAGAATTCTATTACATTGGCCATTCATATTCATGGTCTCTGCTGCTGTTGGACTCCATTAAATTTCAGGAGCGTACACAAGAGCAGCATGCTATATGGTACTGAGCTGGTGATCAAGCATTGCTTTGGGTTTTAAATGATTACTTTAAAAGGTCATTTTGGTGTTTGCTAAAAAGGCAATATGTGCTTTCAATGCTACATTGGGGATGTTAAGTAAAGTATGTAAAGAAGGCCATAAAAAAAGAAAAAGTATTAGTTGGTAAAGTAATCTCCTTGCAGTTGCAACCCTAACTAATCCATGTGGTGAGCCCAGTTGTTAGTAACTTAGTGGCAAGAGTATTTTGTAATGAAACCCACAGAGGTTGTGTCTGAAATGTGCTCGTATTATTTATAGCCAATTATATTAGTCCCAAAGCTGAATGACACCTGGGGAGATAATTGAATTTCTTAGATTTCTCCCTTTTACACTGTCTACCATGATCAGAAAAGCACAATTTTGAATGCCCCTCTCTCTTAGGGTAGGACCACGCAGTCCATGTAATTGGATAAGTCTCCAGGGAAAGCTGGCTTCTCTGCTGCATTTTACAAAAGCTTTAAGGAAATTTAGCCTCTATTTTTTAGATAAGTTATTCAAGAGTTAAAAAAAAGCATGTGACTTGAAATAGCTTTAGTAATACAAAATACATTGAATGTGGAATTTGCTTTGTGAAGTCTGGGCTACATGATAGAAATAATCTTTAGAAAAGGACAACATTAGTTGTTTGGATAAAAAAATGCAGTACAACTATGGAGAAATCTTTCTTTTCTTCCCCACCTTAAAAAGAAAATTCTAGATACTTGTGGCTGGTAATCAAACCTTGGGAGAGGCTGTTCAGTACAGTATCCCCACTAATTGTGGTTAACTTAGATAACCACAGGTTATAAAAAGATGGCACGTTACTGTGGGAGAAACATCTATCCACATTCATATAAAAGCTGTATACCTCTTCTAATCACCGAAGAATTTTTATATTTACCCTCCTTGAGGATTACCTGACATTCTTGGCAAACTTAGGAGGAAATCAACTGTAGATATAATATCCACCATTTTAATTTAGCAAATTTGAGATCCTGAGATTTGAGAATATTGGAGGAAGCAAAGCAGTATGTCTTTCATTAAAGAAGGCAGAGAGGTTAATGGAGACTTCTGCATTGCTCAGGGCCGGATTTCGTATGATCCCTTCGCTACAGCTGTATTATTCTCATCTGCTCTGCTGAGGAGACATTACCCCCTCCCCATTGGTTAAATAGTGAGATGTTTCAAAGGTAAGATCTTCCTTGGTTTTACTAAAATCCCCATGTGATAGCTTTGCTTGTTTTAATGCCATTGATGATGTAGGAATGCTAAAAGAGGTAGCAGTGGACTTTTTATTCAAGGAGAACCTAAGAGAGGGCCAACAAAAACATCACAGGCAATGTGCCTACATAGCAGTCATGGGAAACATTTCATTGCTTCAATTAATTATATAATGGGACTAGGTTTCATGGCATTGATTACAGCTCATGAAAGGTTTTTTAGACAGGAATAAATAGAGGGTTTTTTTGTGGGGGGGAGAATGAATTAAAGCCTCTTTCCCCCCTCCTCTCTTATTTCCACATAAATTAATTCTACAATTTAATAAACTAACAGGTGGTTCCACTTCAGGCTGAGCAGATGTTAGGCTGAATGAATGGAGTCCCCCCGCCTTGTGTTCAGTATATCCCTGAGCTCTTTCTTTATCTCTTCCCTTTCCCTTTTCTTTCTTTCCATTTCTGCCAGATTTATGAGCAGCTACAGTATGAGCTGTTTTGTTTCAGCTATATGAATATTAATGACTGACACGTGCTGATTTTAGGTGTATTAGTGACATTCATAATCCTGAATATGTAGACATTTTTCACCACACAATGAAGTACCAGATTGCCACACCAGGGAATTTCCTTCTTTTCGGACTTATACTTGATAATTTCTACTACTTTACAGATAGGGCTTTAAATTGTATGCTTATCCCAGAAGCTAAAGGAAAATATAAAATTAGATTCACTATTCAGAAAACCCTTATGTTGCTCAGAAGTCTGACACATTATTTCAGTGACATTTTGACTCTTTCCTGGCCTTCCTGAAATGCCAACCCCCACTGGTTTAGAAAGAAGAATGTTTCATGCCTCCTTTCTCTTCCTATCTAACCTAGAAATTATTTATTTTTTTCTCAGTTTTACAGACTTCACAAGTAATGGAACATAAGAAGTGAGACAATTGTGGCCAATGAATCTTAAAACTGTTCATATAAAGAAATATGACCATAGTTTTAGGTGACAACTATTTTTCATTTTTATATATGATTTGACATTACCATAAGATTGTGCTTAATAAAGACTTGTGGATCATACCTCTTAACTGCTTACTAAAAATACCTGGAAGCATATGGCCTGTTCCTGGCTCTTCTTAAGCTTTGATGAAAGTCATTTTCTCCCCTCGGGACCAGCTAGACATAGCTGAGACATTGCTGATGAGGGGAAAAGTCACCCTCAGCCATTGATCATTAGGATTTAGACGAGACTGTTAATGTCCATCCCATTCCTGGCTTTCCCCTTTTCATTCTTTTTCTTAAGTCTCACCCTGCAATAAGCGAAGGAGATAAGGAAACAAAAATGTAGATGATATGTGGAGATAGTTCTATCAGTCATCTTTGATTTTTCTTGGGAAAGAACCAAAGTACAAATTCAATTCCTAACACTGATTAAAAGCGAGCTTTCTGGAAAATTACTGACAATATCTACACACATAAATTAATTTCTTCTACTGTGAAAGGCTGGATATTCTCTGGGGATGAACAAAGTTCTAAGAACACTGGGATAGTGTGTGAGCTGGAGGGGGGTAGGGTGATTCTCTCATGGCCAGCAAGTATAGAAGCCCATAGCTGTAGTTTCTGTGGTCTCGTGCTACCTTTCTAATACCGCTGTCTTCCATTTTCTTCCTCCTTTCTCAGTGACACCCTGTGTTTTGTTGTCCCACCCTTTCCTTTATCCATCATGGCTATTCTACAATGTGCCTGCTATTGACTGGCAATGTAATCCTCAGGTCTTGCCTTCCCAGTTTGACTCTTTGTATCCTGGTTTAATTTTTCCCTATGTCTGGATCTCTGAATTCCTGACCCCAGGCCAATAGCCTGACTTCAGCTCTGACGAATTATTTTTAACAAGCTCAGTATCAAAATTCTGGGGCCTGTACCGTGGTAGAGGCTAGAGACATCTAAATCTCCCCATATAGGATAATAGAGAAAGAAGATGATGAAAAGGGTAATACCTGTCAAGTATCAAGTAGTTGTTTTGTTCTAGGATTTGTGATATGAATTTTATATGTTATCTCTAACATAATGTGCTATCTCTAGAGCCTAATGAGGCTGTACAGTATAAGAAGGCAAATGTGGACATTTACATCCCTGGACTTGAATACTGATAACATTTTTAAACTGCGTGACTTTGGAGAAATTGCTTAAATTCTCTGTGATTCAGTTTTCTTTTTATAAAGTGAGGATAATAATAGTTCTCTTCATATCGGGTTTTTGTGATGGTTGAATGATTCAAAACAAAGAATATGTTTAGGGCAATGGTTAAGAGAGAGAAAAAGTTGCATAGCAAATGTTAGTTACTATTAGTATCATTTTAAGTCAATGCTGTTTGGAAGTATAAACACATTAAGGTATCATTATTTGTTAAAGTTACTTTGTTTAAATTTGTTTTAAATTATGCATTTAATTGAATAAAATTATAGATTCCACTTTTTCCTAAATGGTTATGATACCATTTTTTGTTTGTTTGTTTGTTTGTTTTGGCAGAACCGGGGATTGAAATCAGGCCCTTGAGCCTGCCAGGGAAGTGCTTATTCCACTGAGCCATCTCTCCGGCCCTGATACCATTGTTTTTGTTTGCAATGAAAAGTGCAATCATAAAGATACCTGGAAGAGTTTTCTATTTTATATTCTACCATCCATGTATTTCTCTTACCAAACAAGTATAGTTTTTTACTTAATGTGGAAAGGAGTAGAAAATAGGAACACAATCCAGGAAAAGCTGGCATATGATGTAAATTTACTGCAAATTTGAAATATTGAATGTCTATAATTAGGCAGAACTTGAGATCCATTTAATGGTATCAGATATCTTGTTTCCATTCTACTGACATTTCTGCATCTTAAGCATCAGTCTGATCTAAAATGGTGAGTTATAAAATTCCACAGAAATGATTCATTTGACAAGTATTTATTGGACTCCTGTTCTCTCTTATGCACCACCCACCTTTAGGGGTTCGGCCATGAACAGGACTGGTGACATTAGTCTCCTACTGTCTCTTCTATTCTTGTTTTTCTTTTCCCCAAGAACTGGAGATTGAACCCAGAACTTAACACTGAGCTGCACCTTCAGTCCTTCTTATTTTTAGTTTAGAGATAGGTCTCCAGCTGAGTTGCCTAGACTCAGCACAACCTTGCGACTATCCTCCTTCACCCTCCCAGAGTTCTGGAATTACAGGTGTGCATCACTGTGTCCAGCTGTCTCTTATATTCTAATGGCAGAAGCAGTGCATTGTGAAAGTTGGTGACGTGATGGCAAAGGATGAGATGGAGTTGTTGGCTGTTTCTTGAGATAGAGTGAGCCAGAAGACGATGAAAAGGAACCAGTCTGGTGATGACCTCGGGGTCATGGATCAAACAGAAAGCACATCTCATTCAAGAAAATGCCCCATGTGGCAATGAGCAGGATCTATTGGAAAAAGATAAAAGAAGCCAGTAAGGCTGGCAGGTCATAAGGAGAAGCCATTGGAAGCATTTAGTTTTTTAGTGGACTAGAAAGTATTTCAAGCAAAGGAGTCACGTACACTGGACTACTCACCAATTTCATTTGCATTGTGAAGAATAAAGCAAGTGGGCAAGTGAGGAGACCGAGGAGGATGCCAATGCAGTGATCAAGTCAGGGCGACAGGCCTCGACTGGGGCCTTGTCCAGTGAAGTTCAGGACATATTATAGAGATAGGCTTGGTGCTGGATTGACATTTGGGAAATGAGGGAAGATGGACTCCCAAATGATTACTAATGTTTGGACTGACTAGCTTGGTAGATGGCCATATTACAGTATTTCGTTAGATGAGGGAAGGTTAAGGAGAAGCACAGTTGGCAGTAAAGCCAAAAGCTTTGTTTTGATTCAGTTATTTTTGGAATGCTATGAGCATATCAGTGACTGTAACAGTATTTAGTTGACTCAATAGGTAATAGAAAGGGAGGTGTGATGTGTAGAGTATATGAATTGCCAAATAACTTGTGTATTAAAAATTTCTCTTAAGAAATAATGTAAAAATGCTAAGTACAATCTGACTTAAAAGCTTCCTGTTTTTATGGACATAAAGAAATTTTAACATCAATTTTTCATTTTTCTAAAATTGTTTGCTTAAAGATAATGTACCATCTTTTGGAATTAGAGTAGTTGATTTTTTGGCATTCCTATTGTTCTTAAAAATCGTTTTGATTGTTGTCACATTTTAAAAGACCTAATCCTTGTTTCATTTTGAGTTGATATAGTTTCTTATGACTAAACAGGAAGTGATTACTAATTAGAGGTAACATGCAGCTCCTACTTGGCAGCTGAAAAACTTTTTATAGTCCTGTGCCTTGATTATAGTCTTTAGTATGAATATTAATAATTGAATATCATTGTAAACCATAAGCTTAGGAGGATTTGCAGCCTGACTGATGCATTGCATTTACCTATGAACTTATTTGGCAATCACTGGTTCATCTATTGTTTAGTCGCCTTTGATTCCATTACATAATATTAGAAACATACACTTGAAGACTATATTATTTTGCAATAACTTTAGACACTAGCAACAACTCCTTTCAGGTATACTAAACTACACAGAAAGAATGAGTGCCTATTGTTTAAAACATAATGAAATGCTGAATGTTTCTTGTACTCCTATTTAGCTAAGGATTAAATTGCAAGCTTATTTTACTTTTTAAAAAAAATCTAGTAGACGGCAATGCTTGCAATGATATGTGCTGTTTATATAAATAGCTTGGAGGTTAATTCAGACCATTTCATGGAAATGGTTTATGTACTGCAATCATGAGCCAGTACACAATTCTCTCTAAATTTAAAACAATGTAAATTAGCCAGGCCAATTTAATTCTTGCCAAGAAAGAATATTCCTTAAAGCCATGTTTTTAAGTTTATTAGGTTAAATGCGACTATATTCTGTAACTAATAAGTGAGAGGATTTATTGAATTTTAAAACCCACTGATTGTAAGTTATGAAGTTAAACAAGTAAAATATGTTTATAATAATTTCATTTCCTATGTGACATCTAACTAATGAGAAAAAAAATAAGGCTAGGAGAGAACTATAGTCAGTTTAATCTTTGTGGTGGCCAAAGCCAAGTTTAAATCCTGTCCAAATGCCACTTCTCAATCACAGCTTTAAAAGATTAAACATGATTATCATGGCATTTCTCTACTTTTCTGATACACACATTCATGTCACAGCTATCTTGCAGGCTGCCATTGAGCTTCACCTTTGAGGTGAGACGGAGGCCTGCTGAGTACTTACTGCGAGGAAGAAGACGCGTCGCTTAATATAAATGGGGTGGCGCTTATGGCGGATGTCTGCAGTGCTTGGGCAAAAGTCCTGTAAATAGCCTGGATTTTAGGAAGACAGTTGACATTAGTGATTTTGGTTTTGGATTACATTTTTAAAAAGTTTGAACTGGTTATCCTGTGCTCAAGAAATTTTAGCTTAATAAACTTGATTTTCTGCTTGGTTTTTTTTTGGATGAAAAATCTAATTTAGTCTTAATGATTTAAACTGATATGACCAGGCATATAATGTGCAGTAATTTATTTCTTTACCTTTTGTTAAAATATGGACTCTGGGACAGGAAATACTTGGTTAATTTTTTTTTCCTCTCCTTGCTTCAGAGTATAATCTAATCTGAATATGATTTCTGTTACCTTTCTTATTCCTTTTTGAAGGCATCACTTGTGAGTAGAACCAAATCTTTCTGAGGGCAAATTTGTTTCATTTATTTCTAAGGCCTATATTATGCTGACAATGTCTATATTTCCTGACTGAGATACATTTGGTTTGGTTTTCTGCCAATGTGAACTTTTTTTTTGTTGTTGTTGGTACTTGGACTTGAACCCAGGGCCTTCATATTGAGCTACATCCTGCACCCTTTTTTAAATTTGAGAATAAAATCTTGCTAAGTCACTAAGTGCTTCTATTTATGTAATAGGTTTTGAATTTGGATATTAAAACTGTAGGTTTTGACTTCTAAGCTGATTTCCCCCATTTCAGTCTACTCACCACAGAGCTCGAGAAGTTTTATTGTGTCCTCTGCCTGATCCAAGTCTGGAAGGGGGTGCGGGTGCTCTTGGTGCCTCAGATGGCAACTCTGTTGTCAATGGGAAGTTCCAGGCTCCTGTCACTGGCAATGACTGTCTGCTGCAGTACTCATTTGCAGGAGCGAGTGTTACAGGAAGCCCTGCACCGGGCAGCCTCATTTGGTATTTAAAGGAGACTTTGGGGAAGTTAGCTGCTGGGAAACTGTTTCTTGAAGAATTTTTTGAGCTCTGCTCTAGTGATAAACCTGCCACCTGATAAGTATTAAATAGTAACTGCACATTTTTAAGATAATGCCACAGCCAAAGGTGGTCATTCTATGCCACCAAAGGAAATGCCTTCGACTTGGGCTTTAGATATGCTGTTCATTAGAAAACATACTTCAGGGATGCTGGAGGGGATTCCACAGCAGTCAGCTGGTTCCTACCAGCCAGGATTTCTGCCTTAACATGAGAGGTCCTTGGAGTCACAAATAAACATGTATGCCAGGTTCTTTTGAATTTGATTAAACATCTACTATATGCCATGCAGCTGTGCTATGTGTAAGGGATATGGTGGTAAATAAAACAGAGCATCTGTCAGCAAAGAGTATTATGCAAGAAGGCAAAGAGATGCAAGCAATAGAAACATAAATACAATATATTTGGTAAAATATTAGATTAGAGGTGTTTGTGGGAAGTGAGCAGAATGGGGAAGGTGCACTTTTGCAGGGGACCAGGAAAGATTTGGGGAGGCTTGTGCATACCGATAGATGCAGAACGTGGGCACAGAGATGGAGAACGTGTGGGAAGGGCTGCATTCAGGCCAGCAGCCAGGATAGTGAGACTGTTAAGGAAAAGATTATTCATGACACTTGGTAACTAAGGTAAGGCATAGTTTATTCAGGACCAGCATGACAAGTACAGGAACCACTGGATTCGTCTGTTTCAAGGGGAAAAAAAAAAGGTGTGGAATCGAATCAAATATCAAAGGTGATAAAATGGTGGTAGGGGACTGTGGTTAACTGACTTGGAAGGATTCTTCCACAAATTGGTTAATATAAAGGGAAAACATGGACCTTACAAAGCAGGGCCTCCTTGGGAAGAGGATTCTAAAGGGCTTGGCCAAGAAGATAATCTTTGTTGAGGCCAGAGACAGTTTAAGGGAGAATTTGATGGCAATAAGGCAGGAGCCACATCATAAAGATTCTGTTAAGTTATGACAAAGCTTTGTTCTTGATTTAGTTGCTGAGGAGTTGTAAGAAAAGGAGTTACTCTATGATATTTTTGTATTTTCCTTAGGAGTGGGGACACTGAATAGCATAAAGGGTAGACTAGAAGGGGTCTAGGTTGGCACCTAGAAAAAATGGCTGAGAGTTCAATTGCTCTATCTTGGAAGACCAAGAGATCCAAATTTATATTTGGAGAGTTGGATTAGCTTGGGAGGAGATGGATTAGGAAGATATTATAGCCTTAAATGCATAGGTCTCATCTTGGTGACCACTAACTAATGTGAAAATGATTTTAGTGTTCCCCACCACCCAACTTCATATATTGGGAGACTTTGTCTCTAGGTGGCAGTACTGAGAGTTGGTGTTGAGACCTTTAACAGGCAGGTGGTCATGTGGGAGTTCTTTTGGCCATGGTCATGGAGGGCCTCCCCATCGGAGGGATTAAAGTAGTTCTTGAAAGACAGAGTTGCTTCAAAAGCCTGAGGTAGGCTCTCTCTGCTTCCTGCCTTGCTGAGTGCTTCCTTTCTACTGATACACACTCCTGCTACTGTGACATCATCACTGTCAGGTCCTCAGCAGAACTGAACTGACGCCAACATTCTGCCCTTGAACTGCCAGAGCTATGAGTTAAATAAACATCCTTTTTTGTAAAGCTAGTCTATGTCAAACATTTCACTATAGTGATGAAAACCTGATTAATACAGTGACCAATCGATTGCAGAAGAGGGACTGGTCTAGGTCATTTCCCAGTTTTGTAGTCTGAAGTTTGGAATCACTTACTAAGCTAGAAACACCACAGTATTGGTGTAGCTGTATTAAACTATTAGGTAAACCTATATCAAAGGTATTATGAAAGTCAATATGGGATTAACAGTAATTTTTTTTTCTTAAAGTGTACTAATAACTTGATAATTCAAAGTCTCCTAGCATTCTTTGACTTTCTCTCCAAGATGTGTAGGTAGTTGAAAATAGGTATGTGTTTATTGAATTCTTAGGCTGATTTCCTCAATTCTTTCTATATGAATATATTTACAGCACAAATATTAGCTCTGAAGCTACTTTCATCTGCCTTCACAGTGATTTTCCTAGCTACCTCACGCAACTATCAAAGTCTCAGCGAAACATCCGTATATAAAGTGGAGGACTTATATTAACTGAGAGGGTGAGAGTATATGTATGAGTCACAGTCTTGGATTTTGAAAATATATATAAATACAGCTATAGTAATTTTAATGTATCATGTGTGTATGCATCTCTTTAAGCTTAAAGAATACATGAAAAGATGTGAACTGTTCTCTGGGATCCTAACAATAGAGAGCCATAGTAATTAAGAAAGGATAAATAAATTGACATGGATGCATTGGAACTAATATAAATTCTGTGCAACTGGCATAAAGGAATTTGTTATTTTCAAAACAGAACTAAATCTCTTTTCCATTATAGGTTTAATTTAAGTAACATGATAAATAGTGGTAAATTGAACTTTATTATGTATTCATGAAATGCAGCTTAATACAATTGTTATTTCTGGCATTTGTGGTTTAAAGATATTCCCTTATGAGTAGATGTTATTTTTAATGTGCAAATTCAGAAATAATGATCTACAGTTCCACTGGTGAATTTGGGCTAATATATACACGTGGTCAATAAGGAAAAATAGTCTCCAAATTCCTGTCTTTATGAAAATTTCTAGTGCAATCTCTGATCCTCTAAAAACTGACATTAAACAAATTATTTTAAGGTTACAACTGTATTGCCAGTGAAGAAAAAGTAATAAAGTAAATATTTTCCAAAGGTTTTTAAAAGAATGGTCTTTGACAAGGATATACCTGAAAGAAAGAAACTCACTTAAAGAACAGGTTATTGAAAAATCTCTGCATGACTTAAAAAAAAGATTAAAAATTCACATGAAATAATGCCTCATTGGCATGTCCAGAACATAAAAACAGAAAGCCAAAAGGGGTAGATAAAGAGGTAAGCTGCATACAGGAAACAATTTCCACAGGCCTCTTTTTCAAGAAGAATCACCAGGAATCTATTCAAGAAACAGAAACACTAGTTACTTGGCATCACTTTGTATTTACTTCTTATTTTATTCCACTTTGGGAAGTTGATGGGCTAGACAGACACTAAGAAAAACAGTGGGAGAGGAAGACATCAAAACCTCAGGAGGCCCTCAGTGAGCTTAGTCCTCATGACTATTTAATCTACATTTTATGAAATGAAAAAAATCTTTCAGGGAAGTTCTGGATAATTGAGTTAGCCCTTTGATTGCTCATTGCCATTTTGAAGCTCTGGACAAGTGTGTGTATAGACTGACACCTACAGCAGTTCTTCAAGCATGTAGAAAGTGGAGATGGTTGGTGGTTATGGACTGTGACAAATGTTTGTGGAACGTAGGACCTATTTTAGGCTCTGGGCCCTAGGCTTTTCAGCATAGCTGTGGTCATCTCTGGAAGCAGTCATGTGTCTGGGCACAATTCTTCAGTCCTGCTTTACTTCGAGGGGTCACATAGGAGTCTTTGTTAGAGCCAAGTTGTTCCATGTAATGTAAATGACAATGGAAGTGGCCCAGCTAATGGATGCTGGCCTGAAAGAACACAAATTTTCTCAGGAATCATCACATTGTCTAAGTTGCACTTTGACCACCTACCCCACGTACATTACAGAGGGGTGCTGCTTTCACAAAGAGATAATTCAGTACAGGTCTGCAAGCCCATAGCACAGGCTGCTATAATTTATTTGTTGGCAAAACCTTACACATCTGAACTTATCTGATAGAACAACCTGACGGGAAGTGATGTAAGGCTATGTATCTCATTTAGGCTTTTTCTCACTCATTATAAATATCTGTGCATTGTGATTCTGGGTACCTCCTCAGACTGAACTCAGGGCGGGATAAAATATATGATATCTGCACTCTATTAACTTGTAAACCTTGAAAAACTCTGAATCTGAAACACATCTGTATCCAAGGGTTTTAGATAGAGGATATGGAACAGCAGTCAGAAATAAGTCTCAATTTTCTTTTCTTCTGCATGCAAATGCCTGCTAATAATGTCCTTAAAGGTAATTTGTCCAGGGAAATTAAATAAGCTTTCTAAAATTTGATTTAAACTATTAATTTGCTTAGTAAAATCATATATTACACATAGGCAAATTCAGCTCTGTTGTGGCAAAATTATCACAAGTTATAAATTAGTTGCATTTGAGTTAATGAGGTTTTATTATAAACACAAAACAGCATTACTTTCAATGCCTGATTTTCATTAATACAAAAAAGCCTAAATAAAACTGAAAGAAAAAAAGGGGGAGAGTTACCTATGTTTTGTATTTTGTAAGCATTTGAATTGTTGCTGAATTCTTTACTTGTAAGGAGCTGAAAAGATATTTATGTTGCCTATGCCTGTTTTGATTTGGATTAAAACAGCCACAAAAACCTTTTAGTTCCAATGGCCTGTAAATTATTCCTGGTCTCCTGTTCTTTTATTTTAAGTGTTTCCCCAGCAAAACAAAGTTTGTAATTCTTTTTTTTTATGAGAGGGCAGGTGAGGTGGCTGGGGTTCAAGGGCAGTTTTGCAGAGTGCAGAGGCATTTGCAGTCCAGGTAGGTAAAGGGTAGCTTTGCAAGGCTAAGGGAAAGTGGGTAGGAAAGGGGTAGTGGGGAAAGTGGGGCTTGTGCTGAGCATACAGCAGTGGGGCTCCTGTGGGGTAGGCAGCAGGGCTGAGGGCTTAGGCTGGGGTGCAGAGCACAGTTCCACTCTGCAGCTTTAAAATCAATTGTGCTGCTATCCATTTGTCTGTAATGAGGAACTGTGTTCAGTTCCTACTGAGTAAAAGATTTCCTGTCTTTTAAATATAAATCTCCACATAAATACTACATAATAATCCCTTTATTAGACAAAAATGGTTTTCATCTTGAAGCCTATAGGGTTACTTTCAGTGCTGTGGCTGTTTTAAAATCTTGGCTGGCTCACCTTTCTCTTTTCTCTTGCTGTTTTGGACTCTTCCTGCTTTCGCTTCAAGGTCCTGTTGTCACTTTTCTTTTGCAAAGCACGTGCTCAGACAAAGCAGCAGCAGAGGTTGCAGACACGTTGCGGGAAGGATTTGAAGAAGGTGTTGCTGTAAGCACATTGGCTGATCGCATCAAACACAGTGGAGTAGAGGCCCCAGTAACAGTGACCTCCCAAACATGAAGAACCCTGAAGTACGGCAGGAGCCCAGCTCCCCCATGGAGGTGCTGCTAGAGCTGGAAGGACTTCTGTCAAAGGGGTTTTCTGCAGTTCCATGGACAGTGAGCTGGCCTGGCGTAGTGGCTTGCATGGAGTGTTGATGTTTTTCCAGGTGGTTGTGTTCATGCCAGTAGAAACTTGCCTGCCTCGATTCTGCTGTACTCAGTGATAAGAAGCATCTTTGAAAGGTCTTACAGTAGGGAAGGATGGATGTTAAATGCCTGCCAACCAAGAGGATGTGTCCCAGTCATGTTCCTTGATTACTTTTCTTTGTATGAGAGTGAAAGAACACAGGGCACAAAGAAATTTATTCTCAGATGTCAGGGGGGGGGGCATGGCATGATAATTCATTTCATAGTAATCAAAATAATAGAAATTTGTCACAAAATGCAAAATATTAAAGAGAGCTCAAGGGTTAGGTTTAAAACAAGGGAAAGGGGGCCTTGAAAACATTTGGCCCAGATTCAGGAAGCCTTCAACTCACTATCCATCCTGGCATTGGTTATCATTTGGAGAAAATATAACTGGCTAATTTTTTAATATCTTATAATCGAAAATGGCAGCTCCCTGTTGCCTCCAGGATAAAGCCCTGCTATGCCGTGCCTGTTATATTCTGATCCACCCTAAGTCTTTCCATGGTAACTTATTACTTCCTTCCTCCTCATCCAGTGTACATTAGTAGCTGGACTTATTACCATGGTGGCCACCCTTGATAACCCAGACATGAGTTTATTTCTTACTCTCATTTTCTATCCTTTAGGCCAGTTTCAGTTTATCCTTTAAGGCCTTGGTTCAAATGTTACCTCCTATATAGTGCCTTCATTCCTTCATTCATTCATTCCTTCATTCATTCATTCAGCAGAGAGTGATTATGTTTCCTACATACAATATCAAGCACTGTGCTGGGCCTCAGGGAAGGGAGTAGTAATGAATAAGACAATTAAACTCTGTCCTCAGGAGCATCAGTTCTTGCCAATCAAAAAAGAAGTCCTGAAGGGAATTATTGTGAAGATGAGGGCAGAAGGCCTCATAGGCAAAGAAAAAGTTGACACTGGCTACACACAGCAGTATCACAACAGTATTGATTGTGTGCTGTGATTCCGACATTCATGCAATGTCTCAAACATAATCATGATCATGTAATGATCTCTTTGATGTCTCTAGCTTTAGCCCCAGCCTACAAGTACAGCAGCAGCAAGACCCACATCTTAGCTTCTTCTGTGACTAGAGAGTTCAGTGTCTAATTCTACGGACTGTTGCTAAGTTGGGATAGTAGGAACCAAGGACTGGCAGTAGGAAATGAGACTACTGCTGTCATAAATTATGATGAGTAAGGCTACAGTGGCAACAATTTCATATATATGAAACACAATGCCACTTCAACTTCTTATGCTACTGTAGCTGAAAAAAGTATTTTTTAAGTTTTATTATTTGAAGATAGAGGAACTTCATCCACAATTTAGTCTACCCCATATCAACACTGCAGATCCTAAAGACATCTCCAACCCAGCTGATAGGCCACCAGAAAGTACTGTATTAGGTACTTATAGAAGAATAATAATTATTGATTGAATCAGGAAAAGGGGTACCAAATTTTCCATGCTAGGATACCCTGAGACTGTGGGTACCCTGAGTGGACAGGAATGCAGAAAGCACCTGTTGTTGTAAAACAACAGAGGCCCATGTGGCCTCTATTTTCATTCTTATTTGAAAAACCATTCCAATTGTTCATAATTTATTTTTTGTAAAATATAATTTACTTTAGGAACAAGAAAGCTTGGATTTAGGGGCAGAAGGATAGTCACATGAAAAGGTAATATTTTACAACTCCTAAGTCTCTGAGCCCCAAGTTCTCTTGAGAAAATGAGTAGAATAGGCCCATCTGACTTGGAAATTTACTTGAAGCTAAGGAAGAGTATTATAGAATCGAACTCACCAGAACAATTATGTGAGAACATAAATTAAAAAAGATTCTGTAATTACCTTTTAAGGATTCTATATCATCTGCCAATTACAAGAAATAGGGGTTAGCTTTCTGTTCTGGTATAGATGCGAAGAGCTCCTTTCGACCTGAAGATGTTGAAAAGGCTCTAATAGTTTGAGAATCCTTCAGTTTCTATAATGAGTGCAGACTAGAGGACAAAGTGTTATGACTTATAAATGTTTAAAAGAGATAAATTAATGAGGAGATATGAGCAGATATTAGTTTCAGAAGGTTCTCCTCCACCAAGCAGGTACATTTGCATTATGCACATTGTTCACCTGAAGGAAAAGCATTTCAGGAATCCAAAGTGCTGCTGTGACAATATTAACACAACTGCTTCTTAATGGTAAAGACAGTAGATGTATTTGTTTGGGTTTATCTCCTTTGAAGTTCACAAGGGACATCTTAGACCCCTGGAAACATCGGAAACACCTTGTTTGATCTTTCTATTCAATAGAATGGGTAACACTTTTCCTGCCTGAAAGTTTTACTACTGTTTATTTTGCAGAGTGAAAAAGCAACTTCTTGATGCTTTTGTTGTAGAAGGATTTGAGATGAGCAATGAGCTAGAACAAGTGTAGCATGGGAGCTGTGTACTGGTATTGAGTAGCTGTTGCCTCAGAATGTCTTCATTCTGCAACTTGTAACATCCGTGTGTACAAGGATGGGCTGCCCAGTCCATGCTGTGGGACTCTGAGGGAACTCTTTGCTCCACAATAAAGACTTCTGCTGCCCTCTATTTTTCTTTGTTGCATTTTATGTCCTTCAAAAATAATAATGTCTTTAGTGCAACTCATGACTCCCTTATTATATTGTTTAGGATTCTGTCTTCTAAATCAGAGGTTAGCAAATTATGGCTCCTGGATCTGGCTTACTTCTTTCTTTATGCTACTTACAAACTTACAATAATTTTCTCAATTTCAAATGGTTATATTATAAGTCATTAGATAAATTGCCTGCATGGCATCTGTCCTTATTTGGAAAAGCTTACCCAGCTCCAGGTCTAAAATCCTGGACTTTAATGATCATTCTCAGAAATACTGGGGATTAATAATAGTAGTGTTGTAGGCAGCTAACTTAGATAGAAATGTTATAGACAGTTAGATAGGGCCAGGCCCTCAAGGAGACAAGATGGAAGACAAGGTGACTTCGCAACTTGGAAGAGACAGACAGTTCAATATGGGCCAAACCTCAAGACAAAAGAGGAAACACAGCTACATACTTCCCTAGGGATGGGCAGCAGGGATTGATATTCTAAATAGGTATCAATCACCTTGAAAGAGCCCAAATAAGTCACTAGCCCAACCCCCAACAGGAAGAGACTCTGTCCTGTATTCATGCCCGCTTGCTACATGACTGGCTTCCCCATTCAGTAGTGGATTTAATCAATTTTACCAGAGCAGCGGTGCTTGTAATCTCATTGGTTGACCATAGCTTTGTCCCACCTCATGCCCACCTAAGTGAGTTCCCATGTTCTCCACCACCTTAAACTCTCCTCACTGCATGATTTTCCTCTATAAAAGTCTTGGAAGAAACAGATTCCTGGGGACCACCCCTTCAGGTTCCCCCCTTCTGTCCCTCTTGGAGAGGAGCTTTCTTTCTCCCCAATAAATATATTCTGCTCATAACTTCCATTTGTTCCTAAAATTCATTCTTTGGTTTTAGAGAACATGAACTTGTCCCAGGCACCTTTCGGGTTGGGAGTTTCATTTTTCCCTCATATCACTTGGAGGTCATCCACCGAGATCATTTTTCCTCTATATCACTAGCACACTGTGATAATGAAATACCTAAATTGATCTCCTTAAAAGGAAGAAAGATTTATTTTGGCTCCTAGTTTCAGAGATTTACATTCAACATGGTCATTGGCCTAGTTGCTTTTGGACCTGTGGTGGCACATATGTTTTGCACATAGTGGAGGAGGCTTATTGGCAGCCAGGAAATGGAGAGAGACGGGAATGAGCTGGATACTTAATATGCCCTTCAAGAGCATGTCTCCTGTGACTTAACTTCCTTCAAGTAGGCCTCGCCTGTTCAGGGTGCCACCACATTCCCAGTAGCACCATAGACTGAGGACAAGGCCATTAAGACATGGGCCTTTGTGGAACATTCCTGATACAAACAAGTACACACACACACACACACACACACACACACACACACACACACATGCACGCGCATTCACACACACACACACACACACACAGAGGTAATAAATACAGTTCCTTTTCAGCTTATGGCAGAAATCCACTGGGCAGCATGTTGTCTTTCATTTGTCTGAGAAAGTACAGTGCACTTGGGCAAAGTAGAGGACCAACGTAATCACAGGATGATGCAAAGCAGTGGTGAGAGCTTGGCCGTGGGAGGCAGAAGACCTGGGCTGTGAGGCCCGTTGCTGTGCAACATGGATACCACCCACCCCCTTTAACTTTTCTGCATCTTGGGGTACTCTTGTCTGGCACTTTACCACGTTATTTGAAATAAGCAGAGACTCCTCTTAATTCCCTACTTTCAACACACGCTCTACTTCCCTCATTTGCTCTGCACTTTATCTTATCCTTGTTGCTTGTTCTGAAGATGTAATTTGGGGCATGCCCACCCCCTCAGGTAAGTAGATTAAATTGAAAGGAAGAAATTGTACCAAAGAAATATGCTGTTTTCCTCTTTTTTGTATGTTATGGTGGAGGCACAGCTGTAACCAATAAAGATGCTTCTTTCAGACTGAAAACAGGTCCCCCTAGATTGGCCCAAAGGCCCAGTTCAACAGGAAAGGGAAAGGGGGATGTCATGCACATCTCTTATGCATCTTCCAAAAATGGGCCCCTTCAATTTGGTTCTTCCTTTATCTTCTCTCCTATTCCATAAGCCCCTAAATTCTATCCCTCTAAAAAGCCTTAAAACTGACACATACAAGATGGACATGAAAAAATGTAAAGTACCAGCAGTGTTTACACCAGCAGATGATCGGAAAGCACTGAGATATCCATCTATCCAAAGAAGTTCTTCTGAATTCTAAATTTTTAAAGCCACTGTGTATATGGAAAGGTGAATGGCCTGAAGAAAATGGCAGTAAAGAGGGGCTCCCTAGAGCGGTACATTGTAGCCAGTACCAAGTTCTGTATGTCTTGAGTTGACTGTAGTTTTAACTATTTGAGAAAGAAAATTAAAAGAAAACATATCATTCAATAAATATAGTTTCTCCAAGGGATGACTAAGATAGAGATGGACTGTAGGATCCTTCTGGCGCAGAAGGGATAAAATATGTAGAGAAAACATAAGGTGTACAAGCACATGCCTCGTATGGCATAGAAATACTCTAGAAGTTTTGGGTACAAGGATGTTACTGTTGGCAGATTTCATGGGAAGGGAGTTTTTGAGTGGAACCTTGGGCAGTGGAATGTTTTTGCCATGTCATGAGGAGGAGTGAGAGAGGCCGGGGCAGAGGCTGAGCAAGTAGATGGAGAAGTGAAGTGTTTAGGGACAGGGACTCAGTTTGTTTTCTAGAGGATAAATGGAACATGTTGAGTTGGGGGCACTGCACGTAAGCCCTGACTTTGACCTCACCTGCATGGTCATTAGTTTCGGAGCTATATATTTTTTTCTGATTGTTAGAAATTGGGGAAAGGAGGCCTGGATGATGGTCTCTGACACTTCATTGCAGAATACATAGCTGCAAGCATTGAAGGAGTTCACTCAGAAGTGATAGATTTTCCATCTCTTTTTGAATAACACTGGTATCTCGTATTTAGATATAAAATGATCATGCATATCCAGCAATTTTCTGTGCCACATTTGCATCCTAGCCGAGAAAATGCACACACACCCCATCATCTGTCTACAAACATTCACATGGTTAGTTCTCCTCCAGCGCATGGCTATCACCTGTCTGATTGCCGCTCCACTTGAGATAGTCCAGAAGTTTCTTTTAAATGCAGTAAGCAAAGACCTGATCAATTTAATCTGGCCAACATCAACCTGAAAAACATGTGCTGCTTTATGGGGAAAACATATGCGCTCAAAATTGCCGGATCCCTCACCTTCTCCATCATTCGTGGCTGTCTTTCTGGAGGTGAGACAGAGAGAGATGTTACATATCTCAGAAGTGAGGTTGAATATGCTATTCCACTCAGGGAAATGACGGTTCATTTAGAAAAAGGCCGATTTCTAAGTAGTGAGGAAAAAGCAAACACCGAGGCTATTTACTTGCAAACTGTGAGCTCTTCTGGCTGAATAGACTTGAAAAGATTTAAAATTCTGTGTGCATTGCCTTGTCGAGGTTCACACCTGCCAGATCAGTTTATGCACTGATCTCTTATTGCTTACCCATAGATGTCTTGAATGTTCTGCATGAAATGCCACAGACTCACTCAGTGGTCTTGAGAGGAGAAGGTGCCATCAAACTGCTATCATGCTGCCAAAACAGTGGCTTCCTTGATCAGAAAATGTGGGACACCACTGAGTTACAGGATGTTCCAGTACAGGTTCTCTTATGTCCTGAGTCCTCACTGACCTTGAAGGACTAGGGCCACAATGTTGTAGCCCTTCTTTTTCTCTAATTTTCTGGTCTGCAAACTTAAGTTGTTACCCCTCCAGAAGAGAAGCTTACTGATATTATTACACTAAAATATAAGCTGTTGAGCTTAATATCAGTATCTGTCTGAATATCAAATGCCTTAGACATGGAACAGGTATTTTCCATCAATCATTGATATGCTAAATTTTAAACCCTTACAGAATGAGAAAAAAATATAAAAAGTAAAAAAAATAGAAATAAACAATTACAAATTTTACATAGATTTTTTTTTTTATTTGAGGAGCCAGGGATTGAACTCAGGCCCTTTTGCTTGCCAGGCAAGTGCTTATTCTACTGAGCCATCTCCCCAACCCCTACACAGAAATTTAGAAATCTAACAATATACAACATTGTAGTAGGACCACAGAGGAAAGTGACTGAAGATGTAGAGTGTGCCTAAGGAGAATCCCATGGAGAGAAAACATTTTCTCAAGTTCTCACAGAGTGCAAATTGGTCAAGCAATGGCCGTGACTCATCCACATGGCTGACACTGACAAAAGATCTACAAACTGCAGTACAGGGTTTTAGGGTAAATCCTGAGAGGATGTGACTAACCTTGTCAGACACAAAAGTTACATTTTTTGTTAGTTAGGTCTTGCTTTATCTTGGTGTTAACCATCCAGCAGAAAAGTATAACAATATATAAAAAGTAAAACCATATTAATATGCTGAGCTATAAAAGGCTCAAGTCAACAACTTCTGACACTGCTAGTCTTGTGGATGACCCACCACTATTATGGACTACTGGACTATATTGAATTACTTTGTTGAATTCATGCACCTACAATATTTGAATGGTGATGGAATACCCATCTTTGAGAAAAGTAAACAAAAAAGAGAGATATAAATGAAGGACCATTTTGTAGTGAAATATAATATATACATTTATATCTCTCCACCCAAAATAGCATAGTTGTACTGCTACTTTCTCTTAGTTCGATGAGAAGAAAGTTTTGAACTAATAGTCTTTAGACAAGATATCATGTCTCCATCTTGTAGTATGAATAACTACTATGAAGACAACGATATACAATGCATTAACTATTGTAACTGTCCTACTAACCTGTTTTGAAACTGTCTCATTGCTATTTCTTTCTCAATAAATTAAAAAAACCAAAAAGAAAAAAATAGTGGTTTCCTGATGATGGCTGTGGGGAGATGAGTCCAGGCACAAGGCCTGGAAGGTTCCTGCTATCCCAGCATAGATTGTAGAGTGAGTTGGGACTTGACCAAGGGGGTGAAATATGTGCAAAAGTACAATGGTTGTTGAAATTTGCCCAAAATGAAGGTAAGGAAAATGATACAGCATATAGCATATGTTGAGCACAAAATGCGCCAAGTACTATGCTAAACTCTCATACATTAGCATTTTGATATTTGCAGGAAAATATAAAGATAATTTAACTGCTTTCTACCTCAGAGAAGAAAGAGGTGGGGTTCTGAGAGGTTCAGGAACTTGTTCAAAGTCTTATGTCTAAAAAGGTCTGTTTGACATTAATCTCATACTCTTCTTCCATACCTTTTGGAAGAATAATAACAACCTCTCTGAAATTCACTTATACAACTTAATAGGTTTAAAAATAGCTTTCTGACTATTGAATAAAAATTGATAATTCTGGTTAATCTCCTCACAGAATTCCCTTCTTAAGATGAAGGGGATAATAAGGAGGTTAAATGCCAGAGAGGCAGTTGGAGAATGGTCACTAGACAGTTCAGACTAAAACAGCACGAGTATGGCACAGTAGAAGAGACATGGTATCAAGACAAGGCTGCCGCACCCATTTTGGTAATGGAGCACTGCCTAGTATTCAGGCTTCCATTTAGCCCTTTCTGCTACACAAATGACGGGGTTTGGAGTTGTACCATCCGTAACCTAAGGGGAGGGGACATGTTCCACACAGGACCTGTGCTCATTCTGAAAGAAGGATGTTGATTGGCTGAGCTATATTCCACCCATTCTGTCGGAGCCTGAGGGGAAGCTGGAGCCCAAATGCTGCTCCAAGGAGCAGCGACTGCTCAGTGCTGTTGAATTAACCTAGACAGCCATTTCCTTGTCAGTTCTGTAAAACAGAGTTGACTCAGCTTTGAAAGTTCTGTTTTAAACCTTGTGTTATGTAATGTCTTTGGGGTAGCAGAAATTAAGGAAATAGATATGTTTGACAATTGCCTTTTATTTGTTTGCAACTTAGAAGTAAAGAGAAGACAGTTACTGCTTTTAAAATTTCTTTTTTTATTTTCCTTTTAAAATTTATCTTTTATAGTCTATCATATTTTAAAGACATTATCAGTGTATAATCACCAAGTAATATTTTTCTCAATTATCTATTACTTATTTTAAATACATAAAAGAGTTGTGATCACTTCCTTTAATATGTAAAGAGAAGTTTTCCTTGAGTTGGAGTTAGCAGTTTGGGGAAGCAAAAGCTAAGTGCCTTATTCTTTTTTTTTTTTTAAATCTTAGGGCAGGATCTACAGGGTGTTCAGGGTCTCACTACTAGATCAGACTCATAGTGATCCACCTGTTTACAGCCTTGGGAGAGCTGGGATTACAGGCGCGCGTCACCCGCCCAGTCTCAATTGCGGACTCAGTGCACACCAGCGGTGGGGCCAGCACGGCAGGCCCGGGGATTGAACCTCTGGCCCCTGCGCCTGCTTTCAAGCACATATTCTTTGTCATAGTACTTACACATGTATTTTTAAATGAGTGAAATAGTAATGGGAGGAAAAATATGTTAATCTCTAAGATAACAATTGTGAAATATATTACTTTTTTCTAGAATAATTACGTTAGGCCTTATTTGGCTTGTGTATTTAGGTAATATGAAATAAGATGTATAATAAAATTTTAAAACAGATCTTAAAATGCTCTTAAGGTGAAAATAAGCTATTCAGGCTATAAAGTAAGTGATCAATAATGTCAAGGAAGCAGGGTGCAATAAATATTCCTTCTCTTTTCATAAATTATTTCTTTATCAGTAGAGAAGCTTTCATAAAAAATAAAATGGCCCACAGTAAAACTAATTATGATATTTACATCTTGGATTTGAAATTGGCTTGACAGGTTTTTTTTTTAATTGTTTCTGTCCAGCTCCTTTAAAGGGAAAAGAGATGCAATAACAATGTACTTTATAGCATCATTTATGATCATCAATTAAATCTGATACATTTGAGGAGGCTTTATTTTATAAAGTTCATTTTTGCAAGACAGATTTTCATGGTTTCTCTGTAAATATTCCATTATTCTGAATCTTCTGACTTGGGAATTTTTGTCCTTGAAATTCTAGGTTATTAATTTAATTGATGTAGTCCTCAGGGATCCATTTATCTTATCTCTGTAATCAAATAACTGGGATTTAAGCAGATGCTAAGTAGAAGATCCAAGAGAGGGGGTCTAGCTTAGGAGGAGAACCCTTTGTCCTTGGTCACTCCCCTCACCACCCTCCTCCTTGCCTGCCCTTTGCCTCTGATGCAAGGTGTGCACACATCCTGTGCCCACAGTGACCACCATACAATGCTACATTTTGATCTAAGCTCAGTTTCTTTGTGTGTGTGTGTGTGTGTGTGTGTGTGTGTGTGTGTGTGTGTTCAGTCTTTGGAGTGCTAATTAACTGTAATGCTCTAAGATGTCTGTATAACCATGGAAGGGTAAAGGCTGGATAAAGCTACATATGGGCTCATATTTTGATTCAGTTGATATCCTTATAGTTAAAAATACAAACCACTAGTTGATGACATAACTAAACCAAAGTGAAGAATGCTGTGCCACTATCTACTGAGAGGATAATTTGACCTGAAAGGGCATAAACCCCTAAGTAGACTTTCTTCTGTTTCTGACATTTCATATTATGAACAATAAAGACTTTTGAACTTGCCTGGTTTTACGGGGTAAACTGTTCAACTTATCTTCATGTATTTAACATTCAATAGAGGTAAAAAAAAAACTCTAATGAAACTATAAAACTGCTAGAGTGGGGAATAAATATTTGATACCTTCAGAATAAATTGAAAAATGTGTTTTTTGGAGACTCTTGATAAGCAAAATGTCCAGGTTGTAATTTTCAGGACAGCGCCAGATAAAGGTGAGTAATTATCAGTGTCTGGAACTACCATTAGCTGTTGGTAATTGTATTTTTATTAAATTCAATTTTATTTCATTTTGAAAAGTAAAAGAAAAAAAAGCAAGAAGAAAAAATCAGAAAACATGACAAAATCAGGCTAACATACAACAATACCTATGTTACAGATTTTCAAAACATGAATAGCTGATTAACAATGATTGATATGCTACCTATTTTTATCATCAGATCTGTTGCTCAGATTAACAGATATACTCACATAAGACTGGAAATATGATTGCATATTATTGCTTGCTTTCAAGAAACCTTAAATTTTTGTTCTTGTCTCTTGTTTTTCTTTTTTTAACACTTTTTAAAAATTTATTTTGAAGAGAGTATAGTGATAATTGATATGACATTAGAAATGGTACACATTTAGAAGATCAAGATGACAAGTATTCAAGCTTGATTTTTGTATTACACATTGCTCTCCTTGACGTAGTTGCTTAGATTGCAGATATCGGCAGTTAGTCAAGGTGAAAATTCGACACATTAGCTGCTATTTTCAAAAAACTGATGGAAATTTTTAGTACAATCACCTCAGCCATGGTAATTGTTAATGATGGAGAGCATTTATAACTGGTTGGAGAACACTTGTAACTGATTTCAGTCTTTACTACAATACCTTGTGTGTCTGGTATCTCCCAAGCAGATGAAAAATAATATTTTCTAAGAACAATTATATTATCAGCAGATGTGCAACATAAAGGGAGAATTATAAACAAACAAGTACGATACCCACTGTTATTAATTGTCACCAGCAGTTAAAGTACTTGCTTGTCCCATCAGGTCGTACCAACACTGCCCATTTGAAGAGCGCCAATTTCTCAGGCAATAAACTTTGTACCTCGAGGAAAACTCAGAAATAATACCTATCTTAAGAATACCTTTATCAAGGTGAAAAAAAGCAAAACAAGATATTGGGAGAATAATGCAAACATATTAAAAAGCAAAAAGTAGATGGGCAAATGTGATTGTGGGAATTGCCGTTGTTACAAAGCTCTGACAGCACAGGCAGCTGCTTTGCAATATGAAGCAAGGTTTTCTTTCCCCGAACTATATTGTTTGACCTTGTACGTGTCTCTTCTCAATATTGTCTCTCTACTCCTGGGAATCTGCTCAATGTGAGAACCAAAGTCAAGAAAAAAGAGAATACGACCTAATGAAAACCCATAAAAGAACCTCAGTCGATTCCATGAAAAGACAAGAAGTTGGTTCACTAAAGAACATTAGGCTGGTAGAGACCTGAGAAGGTACCTACTCCAGACCCTTGATTTTATAGATGAGGAAATTGAGTTCTATTAATTTCTCATTCATTCATTAGACAAATAGACATGTACTGGGGTGGGGTGGGGACACAAGGGAATGTCTATGATTTGCTGAGGGAAATGTTGGACAGGGAGGCAAGCAACAGACACACAAATAGCTAGTAACTAAGTTTAGAATAGGGCACATGTTGGGGCTAATGCACTAGGAAAATGGAAAAGAGAAGCACTAGGGATCATTGGAGGGGGAGGGCTAGGAAGGACTTTCTGAGATTTGCATTTGAGCTGAGACTGGGAGGGTGAGAAGAGCTTAGGCAGGCGAGGTCAGACAGAGCTCCTGCTATAGAAAATGTCAAACACCGAGCTTCAAAGTAGGATGAATTCAGGCCCAGTGTGACTGAATGTGAGGAGCAAGAAGGAGGAGGCTAGGATGGTCCAAAGGATTGGCAAACATGAGTTCATGAAGGCCTTGTTACCCAGGGTTATGAATTTAAGTTAAAAGCATCTCAGAGGAGCAGAGAGTGATACATTTTAAGCAAGAGAATAGGACTATATGCCCCTATGCAGTGCTGCATGGGTTAGGACATTTATTCAAGATACACTTATCAGGGCGTCTTTTCCATGGATAGTGCAGTGCTAGGTACTGAGGAGTTACAGAGAAAGTCTTCCTGTCTGCTAGAAGTTCACACTTGGCTAGAGTGAGTTTCAAGCCAGGGAGACAGCTCAGAGGCATAGCGCCTGCCTGGCAAGTGCAAGGTCCTGGGATTTATCCCTGGTATCAAAAAGAGCAGAAGAGGGAGTTTCACAGATGAAACCGTTGGTGTTGCACTTACGTGACAGTCATAATACCAGACATAAAGGGACACAATGGAAAGGAACAATGGCTTGACAACCACAAGGTCTAACAGAATCTGCTTCTTAGAATCTTGTTCATATCTTCCAAAAAAGGACAGTAATGATGATTCATTTCCTGCCTATCTCATCAACAAGAGCTAGGTTGAAAGAGACAATATTTGTAATGATGTTTTGGGAAGATGGTCTGAAAATTATGTAAGCCACATAAATGTGATGGGGGAGACTAGCACAGGTAGCTGAGGTGGGGTAACAAAAAGATGGTGAAGAAACTGAAATCTGGGTTAAATTTCATCATATCTTGAGAAGGAAAGAGTTCATTAGTGATTTTTGAATAATATAAAACCATGATAAATGGTGGTTTTATTCACTCTTTTGCTCAATCACTCATTCATAAATATGTAGAAAACTTTACTTAGGAAGTAAAGAAGAAAGGAAAATTATTCTCAGGGTTTGAACTCTAATTCCTAGGAGAAAAGTGGTGATATTACTGGAAATCCTTGAACTGTGAAGGGACCACTTTGGGGTGCAGACTGGGTTGTGAACATACTGAGCAGGTGGAGATGTGTGTTGCTCATGTGAGGCAGTGCTTTGGGAAGCTGACACAAGCCTCGTGTTCTTTCTCATCTCATATCCTGGCTACCTCAGATGTCCAGTTCATCTTCTAATAAAATGTGATTGTGTTCTTTTCTGACTTCCCTGCAGGACTGAAAATTCTTTGAAGGTTGAAGTAGTGTTAACCTGCAGGGCCTCACACCAACCAGGGTGCAGAGTAGAAGCTTAAGAGATGTTTGACCTTTCAAAGAACCAGCTTTTTGCTTTTTTAATTCTTTCAAATGTTTTCTTCGTCTCAATTGAATTAATTTCTGCTCTAATCTTTATGATTTCCTCGCGTCCTTGGGCTCTGGGTTTGGTTTGCTCTTCCTTTTCTAGTTGTTGAAGGTGCAGCATTAGGGTGTTTATTTGTTCCCGTTCTGTTTTCCTAATGTGTGAGTTCACAGCTATGAATTTCCCTCTGAGAACTGCTTTCATCGTATCCCATAAATTCCGATAAGTTGTGCTTGAATTTTCATTGAATTGTAGATATTGTTGAATTTCTTGTTTAATTTCATCTGTGACCCATTGGTTGCTGAGTAGGGTGTCAAGTAAAGCCATGTTGTTATGTTGAGCTGTGGGGGACTCAGGTCAATAATTTCTGACATTGCCAATTAAACAGAAGACCCAATGCTATTATGGGCTTCTGTACTCTTTTAGAATATTTTGCTGAGTTTACACACCTATAATATTCAACAACGGAACTTAAAAAAAATTGGGGTATAACTATGAATGTCCATTTTGTATCTGTGTATTCAAAGTGGTTGGGATAGATATATAATTGCATTCTCTTAATGAATAGAATGATTTTTTCTAATGGTGTTTGTAAGTAGGATCACAAGTCTGCATCTTGTACAGCAATTAACCACTAAGAAGAATATATGCAGTGTATTATTTGTTGAAACTGTACTTTCGATTTGATTTGAAACTGTCTCATTGCTATATGTTTATCAATAAATCTTTGAAAAGAAAAAAAATCCAAACATAAACATTAATGAATAAAAAAGAAAAAAATTCAAAATCAAGAAACTGATTGGAGGCCAAATGAAGATCTATCAATTAAAAAAAAAAGAGATGTTTGGTAAATTAACTGCACTCAGAACTAAGAGTGGAAGTCTAGAAGAGGAGGAGCAGTGGTCTGGATCAGTACATAGGGCAGTATGAAATACGAAGGTTTCATGGAAAGTTAGCATCACTGGGGCCATCAAGAGGCAGAATTAGGGAAAGCATGTGGGCATGGTCCAAGGGAAAATGTACCATGGGGGGCTGAGGGGGGTGGAGAACAGACTGGGCAATATCAGTAGAGGTACAGGGATCACTGGCCCCCAGGGTGTGTTGGGGAAAAAATGGAGGAGAGGAGAAACAGAAGTTTTATCTATGTTCCATTTTTATTTTGAGGGGAAACAAAGATGCACAGATAAACCATGGTTAGTCTGTAGAACTACATTTTTGTTTTTGTCCTGTCCAAGGATGCCTGGAACATAGTGGAGCTATGTCCCCTCTAAGGGCTCTGCCAAATGATTTAACTGAGACTCCAACTACAAGTTTCAATTCATTATTTATGAACCTTTACAGCTGTATTTCCACAAGAATAAATAGCTAGTTCATTTATCAGGTGTGAAGGAGGGATGTTAACAGGTAATCCTGAAAACTTGGGAGAAGGGATAACCTATTTGAATCAGATTTGATGAAGGTGTGGAGAGGCTCCTGACAGGACAGTGAGGTAAGGGGGAAATGATTTCAAAAGATGATTAATGACCCTCTTTTGGCATAAATTTTTCTCACAGAGCTTTTGAGGCTGACTGCATTTGCACTTTCAAAATTTTATTAGCCTGTGTATAGAAATGTCCATCCTATGGACATTCTATCAGTTAGAATATTCTACTGCCTCAGGTGATTCTGTGCTCTGATCCCTAGACTGCAAAACCTTTATTCCCCTTTCAGAACCTGGCAGTAAGGCTGCTACCTTGTGCAAAAATCCCTCACTCTCCCAGCAGAGTAGTCACTTTTTCTCTGCATTTCTGATGCAGTGCATGCCCTTTGATGTAAATGCTTTGGACACACTATCTTCTCCCACACAGAGGTCCTGTGGGCCTGCAGTCATGTTATAGCACTTTCTGTGCCCTCAGCCAGTGGGGATCCTCAAAAAGTCTGTGGGGTGGGTGAAGGGAATGCTAGGGAGAGGGCCTTTTACAAATAGGAAATTCATAAAGGTAATTGGCTGATCAACTATTTTTAAAACATCTATGTCGAAAACCAAGAGGCAGCTGGAAGGTGAAGATTAAGGAGCCAGACTACAAGCCTCCTGAGTGGCTTCAGGAGGAGGAGGAAGCAGCAGGAGGCTGGCGGGGAGGCCCAGGGGCCTTCGTGGAGCTGCCAACGGACATACCCTCGCATGGGATGCCCATGGAATGGAGATTTTCTGAATTTGAGTCAGACCCAAGCACACGATTCTAACTCAGGGAGAGTAAGGTGGCCTGTACTGAAAAACAGGCAGGAGAAACTTTGTATCAGAAAGGGCCTCTGGAAGTTAAAAGGATGGAGAGAAGCTGTAGCAAGGCAGAAACCACATAGAGAAGTTTCTCGACAACAGAGCGGCGGGCTCTACTTACCTTCATCATTCAGAGAATTTCAAGTGCATCTTCAATAAGTTATCTTTTTATTTTTCTTTGTGTCTGTGAAACTTTGACTTCTGTTTCTCCCTATGCAAGTAGACTCTGCCTCTCAAAATATAGTTCTTTTCTCTTTTACTGATACAAAATGTTTCCTTTATTCCCAAGAATTTGCCCACTTCCCCAAATCCAAAAAATAATAAAACCAGCTAAACTGTTTAAACTGTGGCAATATCATGTTTCATTTATATTAAAATGTAATACATTTACATCTAAATTCAATTAATACCCTGAATGGTTTATTATAACTATAATGAAACTTAATGATTTTTTTTAGCAAATCGAGTCACAGTTGATATATTTCCTGTTCCATAAAGTGATGAATAATTTTACATTTGTATGGGGTTTTAAAAAAATTGGCAGACCATGAATATATGGCATGCATGCATTTTATTTCTTTGACTCATTAAATTTCACCATTTCTTGAAATTTTAAGGGGATGTCTGTCACTAATTGGTGTGAATCGAGAAAAGCTGGGATATAATTTGGGTGTGAATTGTTGCATGAGATGATTGGCCTTGCTGAGGTTTTCAGGTAAAACAATAAGACCTGAAACTTGGGAGAAACCCTGTGAGGTGGGAAACTGCCTGCAGTTACTCTTCTTACATGACGAGTGTGTTTCCCTGTTTGGATGGCAGATAACAAATGATCATCCAAGACTCTTGGGGCAATTTGATAACCCCCTGTAGGGGGTAAAAGAAAAAAAAACCCATTAATTTAGAGCCTCAGATTTATTACATGTACCTAGCGTGATATTGAACAAATAATTAACTGCTCCATGCTTCCATTTCCTCGTCTCTTACATGGAACAGCTGTATTTGTCACAAGCTTAATGTCATGAAAGTCACAGAATGTTTTAGCTGGAGGTAAACCTGAATAAACTTTCTGTACTGGATCAGGAGTTAAGTAACTCTAAAATGAAAGAATCATGGTGACTTTTCAGCCTCTTTACTAGAGTGGTATGCATGATGCTCTTTGCCTAAAAGGGAACCAACAATGTAGCATTTCCAAGTCTTTACATTCCTTTTCCCATGCATCTCACTGGTCCAGTAATCCAGGGATTACTGGAAAATGTTAGTGTAGTGTTATTATGGACTAAATACCCTGCTATTGATTGTAGGGGATTCCTAAACATAGCAGAGAACGCTTTGAGAGGGACTAATTTCTGAAAAGCAAGCTAACTGCTTAATCCACTTGTGATGTGCAATCACAGGCTGATAAAGACTAAGTTACCTGAAGGATAAAATGAGGTCTAAATATTCAGAAAAACAACAACAACAACAACAACAACAACAACAACAACAACAAACTAGTTAGCTACAGCGGATGTCAACTCTATGTGGTAAAAATACAACTGAGAGTATCAGTATTATACCTTTAGACTTTCAAACTTCTGATTACCACTTTGGAGCTTTGAAGTTGAATATCTTGGTTAAATGATATTTGTCTGTCTGGCGGTGACTCCTACAGAGAGGGAGGCCTCTATCCTGTTGGTCACCAGATGAAGTACAGCTCTTGAGGCAAGGGGAGGGTGCCTCACCCAAAAGTGCTGAAAGTAATGCCCTGGAAAGAAGGAAAGAATATTTCAGCCCTTTAGAAAACAATCCTTTAAGCTTGGCGTGGTGGCACATGATTGTAATCCTAGTATACTGAGGGGCTGATGCAGAAGGATCCAAAATTCAAGCCCTGCCTGGGAACTTTAGTGAAATCTTGTTGCAAAATAAAAGGGCTAGTGATGTAACTCAGTGTGAAGACCTTGGATTCAATCTATAGTAGTGCTAAAAAAATTCTTTAACATAAAGCTGTTGGCATTTTGTGTCTTCATACCTCAGAAATATGGAAAATAAGAAATACTCGGTTTGGAAAATCAACTTTATCTCTTATAGCTTGATTTAGATGGCTGGGTTGGTGTTAGGTAAAGAACCCATCCCTGGAAGAATGCTTCATTTCATTTTCTAGAATGCTGCTTCTTAACTTTTTTGAGATGTTGAAAATTATGCCCCCTTTCCATGCAAAAATGCACAGACTCAGTGGAGTCTGGTAACTCATAAGAATCCTATTTGTGATTATGGTTTGCTTAAAGCCATAACCTTTTGCATTTAGAAATAGTCCTCGTGTTTCAAAAATAATGTGATTTTGTATTTTTCCCCAAGGGGAATATTAGAGTTTTATAGTAGGAAGGCTATTTGTGAGGAGGTGGGGTTCCTCCTCCAAAATGACTTCTGCTTCCTGTACATTGGGATTGCCTGCTCGTTATTTGTTTTCCACTTGGATTGGGTGCTGGCTCTTGAGTGCCTTTTTCATTATTTTCTGCCTTCTCAAAAAAAAAAAAAAAGTTCTCATTAAAAGGAACAACTCTGAAAAAGTTTGGACTGAAGATTTGTTCGATTTTGTACTTGAGATAATAAATTAATGCATGCCCAGAGAATGTTTGGGCTCATCTGTCAGAACAAGGATAGGTTACTGAACAGTGACTATGTAAGTCTGAAAACACAGTATTTGTTTTTTCCTGACGAAGTATATATTAACTTTTCAAAATGTCTGGGGGCTGGGGAGATGGCTCAGTGGAATAAGTGCTTCTCTGGCGAGCGCAAGGGCCTGAGTTCAATCCCCGGTTCCAAAAAAAAAAAAAAAATATCGTGCCAACAAATGGTAGGAGGAACCTTAATTTATAGAACCAGAAAAGATTTTAGAAATAACTTCAGCATCATAGGCAGGGAAATCTTAGAGATGTCTTTGAGTAAGCACAAAAATTTTGTCATGGGAGAGTTAAGATCTCATGGGCACAAAAAACATGTTAAGCCTCATGATTCCTGGTATTTATTTCATATATGTGTCCTCTAAAAGTGAGACCTACTTATGATGGAAAATTTAAAACAATAATAATGAGCATGGAGTATTTAATATTCTGAATATGATTGAGGACTCATTAACATTTTGCAATGTGTGATATCCACTTAGGCTTGGCAAATTTTAGATATGGAAAATGCCCTAATGTGGCGTAGGGAGCTAGCATCAGCCAATATGCCCATATGAGTAGAATGCCTTCACTTTAGTATTTAAGAAATTATTTGCATGATGCCTGATATATTGATGAAACCAAGACAGATTAAAATGATGTGGCAAGCACAAGGTCCTGAGTTCGATCCTGGATACCACAAACAAACAAACAAACAAACAAAAGTGAATTCGTGAACTTGAAGTTAGGTCTCATCTCAGATAAAGCAAGCTGTCGTCACAGAAGTAAAATGCAGAGCAAATGGTATCCTGTACTGTTGCTTAATTCTAAGGGAGAAAAGATTCTGGAGGTATTTTTTATGGTTCCTTTTTGATTTCCAGGGAACAAAGTTCTTTTTATTTTAAAAAATTCCCCATTTTAAGAGTTCCAGTGGGACATAGAGAACATGTCTTAATTGGGAAGTAAAGGTGCCAGATGTGGCCTCTGCCAGGCCGCCAAGGTGTCAGGTGTGAGCCTACAGCTCGGCTCTGATGGTTCAGTACTAGTGACCCAGGATCAGGGATGTGAAGGCCAAGGTGTCACAGCAGTGGCGATGTAGCCGCACTGTCCTCCCACTGGCCATAGACAGAGTCCACTGCGCTGCCAAGTCTGTGCTCCAGCACAGTCCACACCCTCTGAGAGGGAAATGTCCCTCTTTTGTAGCATCAACCTTGGCTCTTAGCTTTCTGGAGAGTACCCCTTCAAGAACATTTTTTTCTGGCTAAGTTGGTTGTTTCTCTTGCTGTTAAGAATACCGACAGATGCAATTCATAGTCTGTCACGCTCCTTGCATTCCTATGGCCTGACTGAAACAGGGGCTCTACTGAGAAGCCATACAGCCAAGGTTTTTCCATGCTCGGTATTATCACAGAGCTCTCCGCAATGCACAGAAGACATGGAAACACTTCAAAGCGGATTGTGGTGCTCACGATATTGTATCTCTGACTTAACCAAATTGTGACATTGTTTAACTTATTCCATGTACAAATATTATATGTGGACTTTTAAATTATCGGAGGAGACCAAAAAGTTACATTCACTTGAAGGAAAAAGATAACACACCTGCAAATTGGCTAAGGTGGAACCAATTAAGGATAAGAAAAAATGACTCCAAAGTTTTCCAAAACTGAGGCTGTTCTGAGTGTCCTCATTCTAGTCCTGATCAATGCAGGCAGAATCCTAACATCTGGGCCTCAGCATCAGGACCTTAAACTTCCCTCGGTGGTGCAACTGTGAAGCTGGGATTGCGAGCCGTTCTCAGCAGACCCCAGCACTCCAAGCGCTTGGGTGTGGTTTTGGTGTCATGTGTACAGAGAGGGACTATCGACTTCTCTGTAACGTATATTCTCTGAAATGGCACTGACCTTTTTGACTCCTGTATCATGTTGCCTTGGTATCAGATTCAGTGAAATCGGGCACTATTCCTGACATGTCTCTTTTTACCTTTACTGCTTTCTAGGTTCCTCTGGCTTGATGCGTGGCTTGCTGTGGAGGTTATCTGCATATAATAAAATTCAGTTCATTTTTCAAACTATATTCCCCAGAATCACTTTTCTGTATACATTGCCTGTCCTTCCATATTGAATCTTTGTCTTTATACAGCTTAAATAATTGCATTTTCTATGTGTAAGTAAAATAAAATAATATATTATTGTGCTTAAATTGTGATATCAGTTCATTCTGTGGGCTAATAAGGCAGTCTTCAAATAAAGTGTGTCAGTCTACCTTTTACAGCGATTTACGATGATTGGCTTTAGTTGGTTTTCCACTTCAGAGTTTGAGTTCAGATTAAAAATTAAGTATGCTTGAACTCTTCTCATTACACCATGTTGCACACATCCAATTAAATTTTTACTAATTAGTTTTCTACCATCATTAATGTTTAAATGTTTTGTGTTCAGGCAAAGTCACTGCTAACTTCCAACTATTCATATTGCCAATTATCCTATAACCAGGTTTTAAAAATTTCACTGTGGAGTTCTTTCAAATAATGTGGGTATGTGCGTACATTTGCATATATAATATATTTAGGTTTTACATGATAGCTTCTCTTCACAGTAGCTAACACGTAGCTTGAAGTTGAAGATATAAGACATACCATTCAATTAGAAATGTTAGAAGGATAATGTAATGTATTTCAAGCCATGAGTGATGAAAAATGAAAATCTGTTCATAGTTACCATTTAACAAAAATCATAAGTTTGATTGAAATGATTCATTATTCCTATACCCCCACATAGCACTCTAACCTCAAGAGAATATTTATTCTTGTAGTAAAGTTTCTCCAAATCTATGTAAAATACATATTATTCTAGGTATGAAAAACTGTTGGATCCAAATTTTCTCCTCACTATGACATGCTTTTATGTGAAAGGATTTTTCCTGCCTTCTGGTGGAATGTTTTACTGAAACAACACAGTTGAACCATGTACAACACATTCAATAATAACTGAAGTGTGGGAAATGAACATAGTCTATATTTTGCAGAAAAATGGGATATAAAAGAATAGTTGATATTAGTGTATCTTTTTAAGCAGAAACAAAAGCTTAAAAAGTTTAGTTTTAGCTTACAAAATTTAGGATTATTTTAGTGAAAACTTAAAGTGAAAGATGATACAAATTTTTCTTTACTATGCAACAAACATGACTCACACACACTTTTCTGTTTCAAGATTTTCTAGCTCCTGATAATTTCCTTTCCCTCTTTCCTTATGATCCTGCAATATTTTTTATTTCCTTCAGGATTTTTTTCTGACTACACTGTCTCATTTGTTACTACTGACTTCAACTTATCAAAATCCAACGTTTAGCATCCGTCAGTCATGAGCCAGTGCCTGGAATTGAATGTGCTCTAGGAGCAAACATGTCTCTGATTTTGTTTCTTTCTCAGGCTCCTGTTGATAAGATTAGGATGATTCTATTTTAGACTCAGAACTCAAGTAAATGGTTACTCTGCAAAAAGACTTTGAAGTGTTACATTTGCTGTGGTGATTATCATAGCAGTGGGTCTATTTAGAATTTGTGGTTAGTTCAGTTTTTTTTTTTCATTCCCAACACAGAGTGTATTGACATGTGTGCAGATTCCTCAGTTTATCATGACCTCCACATTGGCTATTAGCAGGCTGTAGAGAAAAACATTCCTCTGGCTACAGGAGGAGCTGGAGTCTACGACTCAATTCTGTGGTGCAGCAACTGGGCAGCTTTGGTGTGGTCTCAGTGAAGGTCGTTGCTTGATTTTTTTTTTTCTGCTTGATAAAAAGATGCATTTTTAATTTTCCATGCCAAGTTAATAGAATTATGGATAAAATTTTATTATTCTCATCACAGGATTTTTATTTGAATTGGAACATATTTTAAAAATAACATTAAATTTTTTTTGAAATTCACACACTTTTATCAGCATCTTTATGCAGGTTGTTGACTAGAATTTCCTTGTTTATAATTATATCCGATGAAATATTTGACATACTAAAATATAATCAACTCTTTTGTAATCATCCTGATTATCTATTATATATAACTTAAAACTTCTTAGGGAGTTTGATGAAAATATATGGGTAGTTGGTGGTGCCAAGTGGCATTTAATAAAATCTAGACCATTATTAAAATATCTAAAAATCATTTACCTTCATGACAATTTTGTAGTAAATATATATATATATATATATATATATACCTCTATATGCAAAATAGTTAGAATAGACATGCAGCTACTTTTTCTTAGTTCAAAGAGAAGAAAGTTTTGAACTAATACTGTTTAGACAAGATATCACGTCTGCATCTTGTACTAGAACAACTACTATGAAGACAACAACATGCAATGTAGCTATTATTGTATCTATCCTAACTACCTGCTTTGAAACTATCTCATTGCTACTTCTTTCTCAATAAAACTAATACACAGAAATAAAATAAAAATGAAAAATAAAAACCTGAAAAAAATCATTCACGCTCATTTCCACAGTGTTTGTGTATATAGTCAGAATACAATGTAATTATGGAAAATTGTCTAATTTGTCTTGGAAATAAAGAAACTCAGGATGTTTTCCTACAGAACAATTAGTTCTTGAACTAGAAGCATGTGTCAGTTGAAGAGCATGTGTGGTACAACCTTTGCTTCTGCTTAGCAGAGGTTATCTCTGAGTTGTTTTAGCGGAACATGAAATGGGATGTCCACGGCAATTCAAGGCCAGTGGTCCATGTGATTCTATAATTACTTTTGCCACTCTGCTTTTGTAGAATCATTCATTATGAGACTGGTCTTATCTTGTCATACCTTCATGTCATTAACAATGTTTTAGTGCATTAGTGACCAAAGACGGGTTTAACGGTCAGTGATTACAGAAGACCAGCTGCCAGCAGAGACAGTAGGGGTTGAAATTCCACAATTGTTTAGTGAATTTCTGTTGCTTTAGAATGATAATACTGGAATTGTGGAAAATGGGCTTTTCTGCGAATGGAGATGTGAAAATAAAAGTGCTCAGACATGAAAATGAAGCCAATGGGGTGGCTGAATTATATAAATCATTGAAATTTTCCTAGTGAAAATAAATGGAAAACAAATCTGATTTATTAAAAATTATGAATGAAAAGTCTCATATTTCACAGGAGAAAAGAAAGAAAAAAGAAAACCAAAATCAGCTCTGATATGGGATGGTCTGATGCAAAATATATTCTTTTCTCAGCTCAACCACTTTGAGTTTGTGATACACTTAGTGTTTTATCCACTGAACACTATACCTTGGCCCCATCGTCATCTCTATCCTGGTTCCCAAGTTGTCTTCACAGACCACATATTTTCAGTTGGTCTAACTTTCCCTGATGAAAGTGCTATGTTCTACTGACAATAGAGTGATTTAAGAGATAAATATTTTCTGTTACAAAAATAAGGGAAAATTAAATTTTTTAAAATTCATTTTTTCTTGATAATAATTCCATTTTTAAGTCAGAGATAAAGTATATAATTAATTTGGTATTGGCTTAAAATTAGGACTCTTTCTCAACTGAATTAGGCATCTTCAGATTTATTTATGTTTAATACTAGAAGTTGTTTTTGCATTATAGATTAAACTAAAAAAATACATGATTATTTAATTTCATGATACCATATATTCAAACCTTTAAAAATTTAAGAAATTATGAAGACTTAACATTTTAAAAGATATTACAGGGGCCAGGGAGATAGCTCAATAGAATAAGCACTTCCCTGGAAAGTGCAAGTGTTTGAGTTCAATCCCCAGTTCAAAAAAAAAAAAAGATATTATAGAAGAAATAACAAAAATTTAAAACTCACTCAGGGACCAGGGTTCGATCCCCAGTGTGCAGTGCCAGCCCCACCCTCAGTGGACACTGAGAGGGTGATTGAGACTGGACATGGTGATGTGCACCTGTATTCCTAGTGCATGGGAGGCTGAAAACAGGTGAATCACTATGAGTCCGATCTGTGTAGTGAGAGCCTATACCAAATACATACAAAAGTTACATTTCTTGTTATATGTCTTGGTTTATCTTGGTCTTAACCATCCAGCTGAAATGTATGAAAATGAACTATAAAAAGTAAAGCCACATTAATATGCTGAGCTGTAAAAGCTGAAGTCAACATCTTTGGACATTGCCAGTCTTACAGAAAACCCACTATTGTTATGGACTACTGGACTCTATCGAGAGATTCTGCTGAATTCAAGCACCTACAATATTTAAATGACAATGGAATGCCCTATTCTGACAAAACTAACCAAAAAAGTGGGAGAGAAATGAATGACCCTTTTGTATCTATATGCTCAAAATAGATAGGATAGATATACAGCTCCTTTCTCTTAATTCAATGAAGAGAGGCTTGTCATAATAGTGTTTGAGACAGGATATCATGTCTGAATCTTGTACAATGAATAACCACTAAGACAACAATATGCAATGTATTAATTACTGTAAATGTGCCAGTAATTGGTTATGAAACTGTCTCATAGATATTTGTTTCTCAATAAAATTATTTTAAAAATCAATGATAAGTTAAAGAAAATAAACTAAAGCTTTGTATGGCAACATTAGCATAATGCCAAAATTGCATGAATACAAAATGAAGAGTGTTAGATATGGAAATGTGAATTTTACCAACCAGCTAAACATGATAATAAAGTTAAATACTACAAGGAATACCCACTCCTTTTTTTTTCTCTCTATACTGACATCTATGAAATCAAATGTTTTCAGGTCAGTGGTAAAAAATGGAGGCATTAAATTGGGGGGAAAGAATTGAGTTAGTTCAAATTGAGTCTTGATTAACTTGAAAAGATGTTAACCCTTATAATCTATCCCTGACTGAGGACTACGTGTCTTACAGCATGACTGGGGATTTGCAAAGCATTTTAAATTGATGAAGGCATTCCATTCTGTTTAGGAGTACATATCTGACCTCAATAAAGTTGATTTAGAATTAGATTTTATTAACTCCTTTTTTCTTGGTAGAAGAAATACAACACTTAAATCTTACACAAAAGAGTTATAATCAAATAAGAAACAATTTCTAAGCCTTTTGGCTAGAAATAAGTGGTTAGGTTTTGTTTTTGTCAGGACCCACAAATAACCATGAGGCTTACATAAGAATTTTGACCCTAATATAATCTAAAAGGAAAAAGAATTGATTCAAATTAATATCTTGCCAAAGGCAAGTTGCCCTAGGCCAAAATCTAGGAGATTTTTATGCCTATAAAAATTCTTAATGTAAAATCTTGTGTTGTATTAAATTAAATGTGTTCAATTTTACTCATTTTTTTAGATTGGTGAATTTACTGAAAGGTTTATCATTAAGTATAACAAATGTAAAATGTTACATCATTTTTCATAGAAGACATCTCAGAGAAATTTGAGTCTGACTATCCAAATCAAAATGAGCAAAAAGTACTATATATACATTATATATATATATATATATATATATATATATATATATATATATTCATAGTCTACCTTGAGACTGATGTGAAAAAAGAAAATTGTACAGACAGTACAACTGGACCATGTAAATCAGTTTTAAAGAATCAGGTTCACAGCTGGCTGGCTGGAGTTAAGTCATACTTTATTATCTGAAAATATTTTTTCTTTCATCAAATTTTACAGATATATTACAACATTTCATCTGTCAGTCTTAATACTGAATGTTCAGCTAAGCCTTGAAGTTACCCATATTCTGTATTATAAGTAATATCATATGAGTGAGCAAAATTTTCTGCCAACAGGCCCTAATCCATGTGTAAAATCAGAGAGCAGCACATTAATGAATAGTGGTTGATACAAAGGTTTACATATATTAACAAAAAGTATTTAAGAAGGAGATGAGTTGCTATATGTTCTGGGGTTTTTTTGTGTGTGTGTCAGTGTATAATGTGTGTATAAAACATTACTTAGAATTATCTAGCTAGTTATATACTTACATAATTGAAAATGTATAGGTCTTCCTTTCCAAGTTAGAGAATAATGGTGATTTTGTGGGTTATCACTGTTCTTTCAAATGACTTATTTAAAATCAGGTATGTATTTGCCATTATAGAACTATGAATATATTTATAACTTGTACAGAATAAATCAAAGATAACTAACTAGATTAGCCAAGTTAAAAACATACCCACAAGATAATAACATACAATGAATTAAAATGAAGTGTTAGTAAGTGTAAATATATTAAACTAATAGATAGTATCAAATGTAATGTTGAGAAAATTGAGTGGAGATTTTTGTTTCCATGTTCTAAAATCTATTATGAGATAGTAATTATTTATTCCATGACAATGGAAAAAGAAATAAATATGGAAACTTATTCATTATACTAAATTATATTGAAATCGTAACCCAAGTGTATAGATTTATTTAAAATACTTAATCAGAGGGCCGGGGAGATGGCTCAGTAGAATAAGTGCTTCCTTGGCAAGCGCAAGGACCTGAGTTCAATCCCCAGTTCCGAAAAAAAAAAAAAAAAGAAAAAAATACTTAATCAGGGTTCAGATTGCATAGATGTCACCTACAGGACCCTGGCTTCTATCCTTGCAGCCTCTGTCTCCAAAGTCTCATGAGGAGTAGAATATTCAATTTATAACATTCCAGAATTATAGCCAAATATTTCTTGGAGAAAGCTTAGAGAACTTTAGAGCAGTTTAACCAAATCAGACCAAATTCAATAAACATGATCACCAGTATCAGTGTTCTAACATTGCAGTGTGTGCAATGGAAGAGTTTTCAGTACTTTGGTGTAGGGAGGTAATAGCGATATACTCAATGCATCCATAAATTGAGGCTGATATTCACACATGGTTTGCTTTGGAAAAAAAGTACAATCTCTACTAGTAGTTCTCAAACTTTAGCATCCATTAGAATTACCTGGAGACCTTGTGAACACTTGAGACTCACGCCTGGCATTTTTTGTCAAGAGTCTGGGGGAGGGGGAACTAAGGATTTCCATTCTTTATTTTATTTTATTTTTTAGTTTATGTATTTGGTACAAGGTCTCATTACGCAGCTTGGACTTGTAGTGACCCTCCTGATTCATCCTCCCCAGTGCTGGGATTATAGGTGTGCACCAATATGTGGGGACTTGATGACTGGTTCAGTGCGCCTGGGGTGGGGGTGGGGGTTGGTGGGTAGAAGTGGGGCCAGCACGGTATGTGGTATTGGGAATGGAATCTCAGTCCCTGTGCTTGCCTAAGGAGGCCCGCAGTCCGCTGAACTGTCTCACTGGCCCTAGAATTTCCATTCTTAACAATCTGCCACGTGCTGTTGATGCTGCCTTTCTGAGGAATACTGATTTAATTTTTTTAAAGACATATTTTTTAACTAAAAAACATTAGGACCCCAAAATTTAAAGACCCAACCAGAAATGGGCATCTGAGATGAACACATACTTCTTAGAGGACTAAATTATAGAAGCAAATAAATACATGAAAAAAATGCTTCACATCGCTGGTCATTCAAGAAATGCAAATTAAAACAACATCAAGATACCACCTCACCCCAGAAAGAATGGCTATCATAAAGAAATCAACCAAAAAAAATATTGGGGAGGCTGTGGGGAAAAAGGAACCTTTCTCCACTGCTGGTGGGAATGTAGACTGGTGCAACCATTATGGAAATCAGTGTGGAGACTCCTTAAAAAACCAGGACTGGAAATCCCATTCAAACTAGCTATCCCCCTACTAGGAATTTTCCAAGAAGAGCTGAAAATGTCACATCGTAGTGATATATGTGTACCTATGTTTATAGCAGCACAATTTGTGATAGCCAAATCTTGGAAACAACCAAGATGTCTGTCACATGAGGAATGGATGAAAAAGATGTGGTATTTTTATACAATGGAGTATTACTCAGCTATAAAGAATGAAAACTCAAAGCCTTTATATTGAATTGGATGTCACTTGAAGATATACTTATAAGTGAAATAAACCTGACCCATGTGTAAATATCTATAGTCTCCCTAGTGTAAGAATTCAAGAGAAAAAATAAAAATAGAAAGGTATAACACAATTGAAAGGAAAGCAAGAACTGGAGAGGGAAAGAGAAAAGCTAGGAAACATGACAGGGGCAAAAACATACATTTATATACACAAGATGGTCAAAGCAATGATCCTGAGAATCTTTAGCAGGTTTTTAAAACTAGCAGTTAATTGGTAGGATTCTCACCCTACCTATATATGGTGATACATGTGAACTAAGAAACGGCACTGAAGATAGCAATGTGTAGTAGTAGGGGCATGCTTGTATGACTGTCTGTCATTCTGGTCTTCTAAATATGTACTGCTTGTCATGTCATACCAATTACTGCTAAGTCTCTCAAGTAAATGTTTTAAAAAATGGTAATAAATGAAAACAAGAGACAAGAAAAAAATGTCATACTGTCCTGTTACAATGCTGTATATGGGTAGATTTCTAATTTTCAGTGTAAAAACATGTAATTGTTTATTTCTATTTTTTAAAGTACTTTTTAGTTTTTAATTTTTTTCTTCACATTTTATAGGGATTTAAAGTTTAACATATCAATACTTGATGGGAAACACCTGTTTCATGTTATATCTAAGATGTTTGATATTCAGACAGATAGTGAGGTTAAGCTCACCTGCCTACGTTATAGGGTAATAGTATCACTAAGCTTCTGTTCTGGAGGATTAACAACTTAAGCTTCAGACCAAAAATTAGAGAAAATGAAGGGCTGCAAGGACAGCCAACATTTTGGCCCTAGCTTTTCAAGGTCAGTGAGGACTTAGGACAAAGGAGAGCCTCCACTGTAACATCCTGTAACTCAGTTGAGTCCCAAATTTTCTATTCAAGGGGATTATAGGGCCACAGAGGAAAGTGATCGATGATGTAGAGTGTGCCTAAAGAGAGTCACATAGAGAAAAAACATTCTCTTAGGCTTTTACAGAGAGCAAATTGGTCAAGCAATGACTCAACCACATGGCTGACAGTGACAAAGTATCTATAAACTGTGGTACAGGGTTTCAGGCTAAATCCTGAGGGGATTTGACTCACCTTGGCAAATACAAAAGTTATATTTCTTGTTATATAGGTTTTGCTTTATCTTGGTCTTAACTATCCAGCAGAATAGCATAAAAATGAGGTATAAAGTGTAAAGCCATATTAATATACTGGCTGTAAAAGGCTCAAGTCAACAACTTCTGGCATTGCCAGTCCTACGGATAACCCATTAGTATTATTGACTACTGGACTATATTGGATTATTTTGCTGAATTCACACACCTACAATATATAAATGGCAAAGGAATACCAATCTCTGACAAAACTAAACAAAAAAAGGGGATACAAATGAAGGACCATTTTGTATCTGTATATACAGAATAGTTAGAATATATATACAACTACTTTCTCTTAATTCAATGAGAAGAAGGATTGTACTAATAATGTTTGGACAGGATATCATGTCTGCATCTTTTACATGAATAACCACTAAGAAGACAACAACATACAATATATTAATTATCGAAACTGTCCTAGTAATTGGTTTTGAAACTGTCTCATTGCTATTTGTTTCTCAATAAAATTAATAAAAGATGTATCTTTTAAAATAATCAGACTGTTTTTCTATGAACTTGCCTTCTATCTTTTAAAATTAGGGGTGGAGACAAATTTTTAGGATGTAACTTGGTAGAAGAGATATATTGATACAGTCAGCCTTCACTTATGGAAATAGGGAATGTGTTTTCTAATTCATAGGAAGATAATTTCCTGTAGAATGAAATATTTTAAAATATCAAATGATTTGTAATAATTCAGCAGATGCATGTGCTCACTCTTGAGCTCAATGCCTCTTGAGCTAAATATTTTGCTAAATGTTGATCATACAATGCTTTTGATGTTAGCTAAAGTGTTTGCTACTCATGAGGGTGAAGTAATGTGGTTAGGAAATCTCATAGCTGGGGTGTCTCCTCACTTTCTAGTATTGTCTCTATTTCCTTATTTTTTTCCTGGGAAATTAGAAAAATTTGTCTTGATATATTAAAACCAATCAAAAAGACTTGGTATCAAAGCTATGTTTTTTCATGCTGACTTCTGTATTTACTGGGATATGGCTGGCAGTGTGTGAGTGTGAATGCATATGTGTATGTGTGCATGCGTGTGTGTGTGTGTGTATGTGTGTGTGTACATGATTAACAATATAAGCTGCTTATTTTAAAAACAGTGTGAAATCAAACTTCTTGAGTTATCTAAGATATGGACTGGTGATAATGACTTCATTGGGATTCCATGAAATAGGATCAATCACATGAATGAGGGAGTATGAGAAGAGGACTTTGCATTGTGCAGAAGGTGGATAGATCTGGTGTGGAAGACTCTGACCCCCACATTGATCTTAACATGTATTTCTTTCTCTATGTCAAGTATATATATGAATGTCATCTTTTAGAAAATAATTTTGAAAACTAGGTAGCTGACAAAATTCCCATAAAGAAATCAGTTTGAATCTATTACAGAACAAGCAACTCACCAGACAATGGCAGAGAGGTCCTTTGCTTCCCACTGGATGGGCTTTTCTTCAGCTACTTCACACTGTCAAGTCAGCGTTAGGTGATACTATGACAAGAAATTCAGCTAAAAATATTCATAGTGGTATGTAGCTTGCAATGGTTGATACATTGTGTCAACTAGAGAAGTAAAAAGTTTAATTAAATCAGCTCAGCAATTCTATGCTCTAGGGCATAGAGGGCCCTCCCTAGATTGTGGATGACTGCCCTAGAGTGGCTCAGCACAAAAAGGATATAAGAGGGAACTGAGGAGGGCTGATGCCCACACTTCTATATATAGTACCATTTACATGACAAAGATGCAAAACTTTTGGATATCCTCCTCTTCTGTTCTTACTAGATCAAGAACTATATCACCAGAAGAGAGACAAGTCCTCAAGAACTAGGTTGACAGGATAGTGGTCATCAGGTAACAATATTCTTGGTATTCCCAGGCAAACTCTAGAAATAAAACCTTTAATGAAAGAGGGTGCACACAGTTATTTTGACCACAGAATTTGTTTCCACTCTCTAATTCTTTTTCAAACTTATTTTAAAAAAATACTCTTGCCATCCCGTCATCACAGAAGCTTTGGTGAACCCTATCTGGATACTCATAATTGTAGGAGCCTTGATGAGCTGTAGATTGCTCCCCCTCTTGGTCACAGAAGGTAAGCCAAACCCCCAACAGCTATAGACCTTGATAAAGCCTGCCCTTCCTCCTCACTATTGCAGGAGACTTGGTGACTCCTACTGATCCCCCTAATCACAGGAGACTTGCAGAGCTTTGGCCCAACTCCCATCATAGTGGGAGGTTGCTGAACTGTGGCTTGCACCCCCTTACCAGTGAGAAAACCATGCTAAACATTAGACAGCATTGGTGAGCCTACTCCACATTCCCATTGTCAAGGGAGCCTTGCTGACCCATATCTCACCCCTTCTACCTTCACTGTTGAAACTGGGTGAACATTGGGAACTTAGAAATGTTAAAACAAAGGAGCAAGAGGCAATTTCAGTCTTCTAGGCCACACAAATAAGTCCAGGAGACAAGGACATAGAACTTGGAAGTCACAAACCTGAATTTTTTGAAATGGTAGCAAATGAAGTAAAGAAACAACTCCATTAGACTATAGAAGAAATTGGATCAGGAATAATTTCTCAAATGAAAAAAGAAATGACAACAATCATGAAAGAATTGCTCAGCACTTCTAAAAAAAGATAAAGTAGAGAAAAAATGATGGAAACACTGAATAAACAATAGAATAAATAATCAGAATGAATAAAACATAATTCAAACAGATATCCAGGAAATTAAGAATTTCATTGAAAGATGGCAAAGCTGCTTTAACAAAACTGAAGGTAGACTTTCAGACCTTGAAGACAGCAATGCAGCTAGTGATCCTGAAAGGAAAGATCTCTTAAAAATAACAAGGAACAAGGAAATGGCAGGTCAACAGCTGCAAGATGATATAAAAGCAAAAACAATATAAGCCTGATAGGTGTCAATGAAACAGCAAGAGTCAACACAAATGACATAAATGACTATTTACAGAAGTGGTAGCAAAAAATTTTCCAAGGATGGGGGAAAAATTTGACATACAACTTAGTGAGACATATAGAACTTCAACTAGCCATAATAAAAATAAATCTTCACCTAGACACATAGTAACCAAGATGCCAGAAATTGAGCAAAGAACAGAATATTAAATACTATTAGAGAAAAGAAACAGATTACCTATAATGGAAAGCCTACCGGAATCATGGCAGATTTCTCAACACAAGCCATCAAGTCAAAAAGAGCGTGTATGGAGTATTTCAGGTCCTGAAAGAAACAACCTCCAACTCAGATTGATGTACCCTGTGAAACTATGTTACAAATTTATTGGAGAGATAAAATATTTCCATGACAAGGAACAACTGAAGAAATTCGTGACCAGCAAACAAACCCTACAAGGAGTACTGATAGATAGTCTAGAAAGAGATGAAAATGACTACAACCTCGAAACTAACAGAAATGAACCACCAAGTAGGTAAGCAATTAGACAGAGGAGAAAACTAGGGAACATATAGCAGGAAAATAACATGACAAAAGTAAGTCAATACTTTTTTTTTTTTTTTTTGTGGAACTTGGGATTGACCTAGGCCCTTGCAGTTGCCAAGCAAGTGCTTATTCTACTGAGCTATCTCCCCAGCCTCCTCAATACTTATCTTTAACCACCAATCATTGGTGGTTATCAGTTATAACCACCAATGTAAATGACCTCAGTTCACCAAGCAAAAGAAGCTGACTTGCAGAGTATATTAAAAAAAAACAGAGAGTAGATTAAATACATGAAGTAGATTAAAAGATCCAATAATATACTACATAAAAGAAACACATTTAATTGAAAGGAAATTCATAGACTGAAAGTCAAAGGATGGAAAACAATATTCCATGTGTAGTGGTTGATACATTATGTCAACTTGGGAAGTTAAAGACTTGACTGGATAGGCCTAGTGATTCCACATCCTGGGGTGTGGGGTCCCTCTCTAGGGTGTGGAGAGCCTGCCCTAGAGTGACTCAGTGCTTAGAAGATATATAAGGGCTTGAAAAAAGATGGTTTGTTTCAATTCCTCAGAGAAACTCCTCATTCATTACAGTCAACCTGTACTCTTGGTTTCTAGAGCATACTCTTCAGCCTCTGCCTTCAATCCTTCACCTTCCATCACAGACTCACCAGCCTTCCATCACAGACTCATCAGCCTTCTGATACAGTCTTTCACAAAACACTGCGGTGAGCTCCAGACCTTAGACTGAATCATCCTTCAGTCTCCACTATGCAGATACTCTCTGCATGCTTCATCATTCGACTATGTAGCTGACCATTGTAAGCCAATCTTATAATTTCTTTTACATTTATATATCTTGTGTTATATCTGTTTCTCTAGTAAACCCTTGACTGATATACCATGTGACAGAAACTCAGAAAAAACAAGGGTAGCTATTCTGGTTGTTAATAACATGAAAGAATGATCAAAAAAGATAAGGCGGGTCACTATATACTTGGTAGGATAAAACTGCAAAAGTACAAGATAACAAGCACAAATATATATGCACCCAGTTTAGGGGCACCCAGCGATATATGACAAATGTTAACAGGCATGAAAAATACAATGAGCAATAACATAATTGTAATGAGGAACTTTAACACTGCTTTGTATTAAAGTAGCAAAGTGGGGCTGGGGAGATGGCTCAGTAGAATAAGTGCTTCCCTTGCAAGTGCAAGGGTCTGAGTTCAATCCCTGGTTCAGCAAAACAAAACAAAACAAAACACAGCGAAGAAACAGAACTAAACCAATCCTGTGAAGAAATGGACTTAGAGATTTACAGAGTATTCTGCTCAACATCACAATATACATTCTTCTCAACTGCACATGGGACATTCTTCAAAATAGACAATATACTAGTACATAGAGCACGCTTAAGTAAATGCAAAGGAACTGAAATTATCTTGTGCATGTTATCTGATCATAGTACAATGAAATTGGAAATTATTGACGAAAAACATGAAAATTCCACAAACCCATGGAAATGAAATAACACCATCCTGAACAATCTATGAGTTACAGATGAAATAGAAGAAGAAATTAAACAATATTTACAATAGAAGGAAAATGCAGGCACAATTTACAGGAACCTGTGGGATATAATTAGAGAACTCTTATGAAGGAAATTTATATGAGTAAACTCTCAAAAAGGAAAACAGAATGAGATAATTACACAATCTTACGTTGTACCTTAAGCTCCTAGAAAAAGAAGAGCAAGTGAAGCCCAAAGCCCAAAGAAGGCAGGGCATTATAAAGATCAAAGCAGAAATAAATGCAATGGAGACAAAGAAAACAATACAAAGAATTAATGAGTCAAATAGTTGGTTCTTTCAAAGGATAAATAAAACTGATAACCTCCTAGTGAATCTTTTCAGAAAAACAAAAGAAAAAATGTATTGTACAATAAAAAATAAAAACGATGAAATCACTAAAGACCCTATGGAATCTCAGAAAATCATCAATACCTACTTCAAAAATCTTTACTCTCACAGAATGGAAAACACAGAAGAAAGGGACAGATTCCATGATACATATGAATTACCAAAGTTGCATCAAGAAGACATAAATTTCTGAATAACCCAATATCAGACAATGACATTGAAAAGGTAATCAAAACTTACCAACAAAGAAAGGTACAGGTCCTGATGAATTCACAGCTGAATTTTATAAGAAATTTAGAGATTTAATGCCAACTCTTCCCAAACTCTTCAATGAAATTGAAAGGGAAGAATATCTCCTAAACTTATTGCTGGAAGCAAGTGATACTCTGATACCAAAGCCAGAGAGGGACCCAACCACAAAGAGAACTATAGACCAATCTCCCTAATGAACATAAATTCACAATCTTCAATTCATTCTCAGGAAATCAGGGATGGTTCAATATACACAAATCCATAAATGTAATATACCACATCAATAGAGACCAAAACAAAAAACATATGATCATCTCAATAGATGCAGAAAAAAGCTTTTGACAAAGTGCAACACTCATTCATGATAAAAGGCTTATAGAAAATTGGAATAGATGGTCTTTACCTCAACCTAATAAGCACTATCTTGTAAATGTAATGACCAAATTTAGTAGCATGGTAGGATATTTCTTAACACTTAAAAATCGGTAGCATTTTTGCACACAAACAACAAACATACTGAGACAGAACTTAGGGAAATGAAGTCTTTCACAATAACACACAAAGAAAATGAAATACTTAGGAATCAATCTAACAAAGGAAGAAAAGAAGATTTATGCAGTGAAAATTACAGTATGCTTTAAAAAGATCAAAGAGGATAGCAGAAATTGGAAAGCTTTTTCTTACTCCTGCATAGGAACAACCAACATTGTGAAATGACTATAATCCCAAAATTATTATACAGATTCAACATTATCCTGAATAAATACTTTTAGTGTATCTCACAGATATAGAGAAAACATTTCTAAAACTCATCTGGAACAAGAGGAGACCTAGAATAGCAAAAGCAATCCTAGGCAACAAAAGAAAGGTAAAAGACATCACAATCCCTGGCCTGAATTATATTACAAATCTACTGTGATGAAATCAGCATGGTCCTGGTGAAAAAAAAAAACTGACCTGAAGATCAATGGAACATATTAGAACATACACACACAAACACTCAGCCACCTAAGCTTTGACAAAGGGGCCAAACATGTTCACTGAAAGAAAGCCTCTTTAACAAATGGTGCTGAAAAAAGTGACTTAATACATGTGGAAGAATAAAATTAGACTGATGCCTATCACCATGCATTAAATTGAAGTAAAAAGATCAAAGATTTAAATATTAAAATGGAAACACTAAATCTTCTTCAGGAGAAAGTAAGTAGAAACCTTGAAGATTTCTACTTAGGGGTAGGTAGAGAGTTTATGAACAAAAACCAAATTTCATGGGAAATACTTCAAAGAATCAATCACTGGGGCCTTATTCTTTTGAAAAGTCTCTACAAATTGGGAAAAACATTTTATACAACTGTCCTTCAGACATACGACTTCTATGCAGAACATATAAATTTTTAAAAATCAGACCCACAAAATTCAAAGACTCAATCCAAAAATGGGCATCAATTGAATGTAAACTTCTCAGATTAAAAAAATACATATAGAAATAAATACATGAAAAAATGTTGAGCATTACTGGTTATTCAAGAAATGCAAATTAAAACAAGTAGATTCCATCTCACCCAAGAAAGCATGGCTGTTATCAAGACGTCATCCAAGGGCAGGCAAGATAACTCAGTGGTCTAAGCACCTGCTTAGGCAAGCACAGATACTGGGGTTTGATCCCTGACACAATATGCCATGTTGGCCCTACCCTTGGGCACCCTGAACCGGCCATGGAGAAGTGGGTGTGGTGGTGCATGGCTGCAATCCCAGTGCTGGGGAGGCTGAAAACAAGAGAATCACTATGAATCTGAGCTGTGTAGTGAAACCTTGTACCAAATAAGAAGAAGAAGGAGGAGGAGGAGGAGGAGGAAGAGGAGGAGGAGGAAGAGCAGGAGGAGGAGGAGCAGGAGGAGCAGGAGCAGAAGCAGGAGGAGCAGGAGCAGGAGCAGGAGGAGGACAAGGAGAGAAGGAAGAGGAGGAGGAAGAAGAAGTCAACCAATAACTAATGCCTCAGGGACTGTGTGGAAAAGGGACCCTTCTCCACTATTGGTAGGAGGGTAGCCTGGTAAAATCACTATGGAAATCAGTATGGAACTTCCTCAAAAAGCTAGAATTGGAGGTCCCATTTTACCTAGCTATTCCTCTCCTGTATATTTTTCAAGAACTAAAAACATCATTTCTCAGTGACACATGTTTCCATGTTTATGGAAGCACAATTTGTCATAGTTAAATCTTGGAAACAACCCAAAAACCCACCAACTGAGGAATGGATAAAAAGGGTATAGTATTTTTACACAATGGAGTATTATACAGCTATAAGGAAAGATAAATCTGAGGCTTTTATAGGTAAATGGATGCAACTAGAGACCATTAATCAGACCCCCATGTGTAAACACTGTAATTACCTGGCTAAAGTAAGACGCTGAAAGACTAAATAAAATCTGAAAGGTATGATAGATACTGTGAAAGGTAAAGAATTCTGTTCAGAGGGAAGGAAGAATTGGGATGAGGAAAAGGACAAAAGAAAGAAGGGGAGAAGATATACTTATGCATATATATAAAATAGCTTAGATAATTATACTGCTGATTGCTGCTGGTCTATTGCAAGGAGCAATTAATGCCTTTCTTTTTTCTTATCATTTTCTTTTCTTTTTTCATTTGTTTTATTTGGTACAGGGTTCCACTATGCAAATTGGACTCGTGGTAATCCTTGTGTTTTCATCCTCCCCAGCACTGGAATTATAGGGGTGCACTACCACGCCAGGACTCTGTCACTGGCTCAGCATGCCCCGGGGTGGGGCTGGCTCAGTTTGTGGGACTGGGAACCAAATCCTGGTCCCTGTGCTTGCCAAAGGAGGCTCTTTGTCCACTGAGCTATCTTGCCGGCCCTTATTATTTTCTTATATATATTTTTAAAACCAATTTTGCAGCTTATACATGGTAATCTAAACAACTAATTTGAAGGAAACATTGTGCAATATAACAACCATTTTTGAATTCCTATTATTTTTCTTAATGAAATTCTGTATCCTTTCTAACTTTTTTTTACTATTTTTATTGTGTTAAAAAATAACGCCTGAGCCCAGTCCTAGCCCAGGTCCAGTGAGTGTGTGGAGAGCTTCCTGCTATGCTGCGCCAGCAGGACCAGTCCCAACCCAGGCTCAGCGTGGGCCGGACCATCTCCCACACTCTCGGGCCGCCCCCCACCACTCCGCAGTACCTCCCCCACCCCGCCTGCCGAGTAGGAATTTCTGCCGACTTCTGGGAACCCCCAGACCCAGTCCTAGCCCAGGTCCAGTGAGTGTGTGGAGAGCTTCCTGCTACCCTGCGCCAGCAGGACCAGTCCCAGCCCAGGCTCAGCGTGAGCCGGACCCTCTCCCACCCCCTCGGGCCACCCTCCACCACTCCGAAGCATCTCCCCATGCCGCCTGCCTAGTAGGAATTTTGCGGTGTTCTGGGAACCCCCGGGCCCAGTATTAGCCCAGGTCCAGTGAGTGTGTGGGAGAACTTCCTTTTCCCCCTACTTCACCTTGCCCCCTCCAGGCACAGCTCAGGCCTGGCATACATGCCTGAGTGTAACCCTGCAGCTGCTATCCCTGCAGAGAGTGTAGAGGATAGATCCACCCAGCTAGTCCAGAAGCACAACATCTT
>NW_004524691.1:4173379-4199420 GCF_000260255.1 Octodon degus | reverse complement strand
TAATGGTGTTTGTAAATAGGATCTCAAGTCCCCATCTTGTACAGCAATTAACCACTAAGAAGAATATATGCAGTGTGTTATTTGTTGAAATTAAAAAAAATAACTCCTGAGATACTCAGCATATCCTTAGTATTTAAGAAAAATTAGAATATAGACGGTGAATTTGAATTTATAACATACTTTAAAAGAAAAAATCTTTTAGGGACTTAGATCTGAAGGGTTATAATTAAATTTTTAAAAAGGTAGTACATTTCCTTTATGGGAAGGCCTTTTGATACAAGTCTAATAGTTGCCCTTCTTCAATCAATTTTAGATTCACTTTATGTGAAAAAGATCAGGTTCTTGCAAAATGAGAGAGTACAATGCAATGCTGCCATATGTGTAACAAACCAGTTGCAAGATGTCTTTACAGATATTAGCAGGATCCAGCTCTACATGCTGACTTTCATGAATGGATTCAACACTTCTGACAACACTGCCCCAAGTTTTGTCATAGCTATTGCAAGGCTGGAATACTTTTATTTCTTATCTAAACTTACTTTCTAAAGCTGAAACACTTGTACTTAATCACTGTTTAATCTAATACAAGTACCTGTCATGTATCTGCATATGTGTGCATCTGTCTGTCTGTCTCTGTCTGATTCTCTCTCTCTCTCTCTCTCTCTCTCTCTCTCTCTCTCTCTCACACACACACACACACACATACACCTATCTACATATCTATATCTATTTGCCTCCAACAATCCTAAATACTTTCTAATGCTTCTAGGAAAAGAACAACTAAGAAAATAACTTTTGCACACATCACTACAGTATTAGCTTTAAATGTGTTCTTTCTGTAATGGCTCAAATGTAGGCAATTGATGACATTTAATACTGGATTGCATTTCAGTAGGTTTACATCTGAATAGCATAAACCATCTTGCGTCCTACTTAATTGTGTAGTGCTGCTTTCTAATAATTTCTTAAGTAGCCATGCTTTTCTTCTATAGCTATACATAAAACTTCTATGCCAGGGATTGATTTTTTTTAGTTCATTGTAAGTAGGAAGATAAATAACCCGTGAACTAAATTCAGTGTAAATGTGCATACTTTAAATAGGGTTAAAAAAGTCCTTAATGTTGATATTTCTTTACTTGGCAGTAAAACAAAATCAATGTTAATTTAATAGGTGCTCACAAACCAAGTTTTGCTTTCATTGCCCTTTTCGAAAGACTAAAGTGCTGCAGTTATAAACAGAATTAGTAATTGCTTGGTTGATATGCTTGTTGAATAGCAGATGATTTTTATTCAGTCTATTCCTTTTAAAATCCATTATCTTAATTTTAGATATATTACTTGATAACAAGATTGTTGATCAAAATGGCTGCATTAAACCTGTTTATAATTTTGTAAAGTGATTTTTAATTTCCCCCAAACACTTTCTTCTGGCAGAGGAAAAAAATCGCTCAGGGGTTGTTCAAAATTGGCCCTGCTTTTCTTAGATGATCTTTAATTACACTAAAGCAGAATTTCTTAATGGGGAATTGGAATTCTGCTTGTTAGGAAATTACAGAGGGTATTTGGGGATCTGCTATTAGCTGCAGGAACAAATAGAGAGATTAGTGAGACAAATGATCAGTAGCCTAAAAAATTACCTATGGGAGATAATTATTAGCCCGGGGAAGATCTTGCTGTGGTCATAAAGGCTGTCTAAATTATGAGCTTATCAAACTTGTCTTAGGAGCTGCCTAGGCAAGAGGAAGAGGTTTATATTACTCATCAGGAATGAGCGGAAGGGTTATCATTGAGATTAATGAATTTACAGTGGCTTCTTCCCATGCCTCAGCCATGACAACATGATCTAGGCTGGAGCTACAGAAGAAGGAAAGAGAAAAAAGGAATCCTGAATCACTGGGAACTAATGGAGCCAGGGGAAAAGTTTCTTGGTGTTTTGTTGGGGTGGGAGAAGAACACAGAAATACACAAAAGAGGGTAAAATACATCTAGTGCCACCTCGCTTTTAAGAATACAGTGACAGGGCCATAAAGATAGCTAGCTCAGCCATCTAAAGCACTTGCTTAGGCAAGCTTAGGCAATTGCAGGGACTGTGGTTAGATCCCTAGCACCACATGCTGAGCCAGCCCTGTCCCCAGGGTAGACTGAGCCAGCCACAAGAAAAAAAAAAAAGTACAATGATAATGACAATGACGATTGAAAGTAAATATCATGTTAGCAATCTGTGAGTTTTTTTCCCCATGTTGTCATTTTAGGACTGACAGGATGAGAGAAACCAGACCTTAGATGCCAAATATGTTGCATGGCCACTTTATTTTAACAAGACAAACATTTCACAAGTGGGTTTTGTAAGCTTTCTTTGCAGGTGCAGCTATTGCCATAATGGAATGCGATGATAACCTCTGGGAATATGCCACTTACTACAGAGAAAGGACCTGTTTGAATGAAGGAGAGAACTGATGAGCAAGAAACAAGAGGGTCTGGAATAAGCAAATGCATGGGCTCTGCCTTACATCTCACATACCAACTGTTAAACTCTTGCTTTTGTGCAGAAAGGGCCCAAAATTACCCAGCCATGGCTTTGAGTTTCAGCAACCTATCCATTTCGCTCTGTGATCATATTTTAAACCTATCGCCCTTAGTAAAAAACATCAGTTACACAGTAGGTGTTCAATAAAAGTGAATTGACTCAATAAATAATTAAGTTTACGTGTGTTTGTTGGGCAAATGTTTTATTTATAAGTGGGTTGGCTTTGAGGCGTAGTTAGGATAAATTTTTTTGTCCACATATTTTCATTTAAGCTAGAAATGAGTAGGCCTCTTAGGATGCCAGTGCTTTTTCCTAAGATCCACAGTTTATAGCTAGCTATTGTTTAGATAGTTTGGAAAATTCTAAGTAGACTCAAGTCAATGTAACTATTTATTTATTTATATTATTTTTAAAAAGAGAATATAGATTAGAATTAAAACAGAAATTACAAGTGATACAGTTTTCACTTAACAAGTAACATGAATTTCACAGTATTTGTTGTAATACATAGCTTTGTCTTGCAATCAGTTATTCATATTACCCAGTATATGTATGTAAAATTGGAAGAAAGGAAAAAAGAAAGATAGGTATAAGAAATTAAGAAGACAACAAGAAGAAACAATTGAAAAAATGAGACAAAACAAACTAAATCATTAACTGCTTCTTTCCCTATACCACAGAAACGCACAATGGATTTGTCCAAACTATCCTGCTTACATACACATATAAATCTTTTTCCCTCACTCCATCTCCTGTCCTTCTCCTCAATTCAATAAGTCTTTACTTTTGCTTTTTATTTTATTTTATGTATTTAGTACAGAGTCTATAGGGTCTCACTACACAGATCTGACTCTCATTGATTCTCCTGTTTTCAGCCTTCCAAGTGCTGGGATTACAGGCATGCACCACCATGTCCAGTCTCAGTTACCATTTCAGCCTGCCCCAGGGATGGGTCCAGTGCTGCATACCAGGGATCAAACCAGGGCCGCTGCACTCTACCTAAGGAGGTCTTTAGTCTGCTGAGCTATCTGGCCGGCCCTACTCTTTCATTTTGCATAAGTTCATTCCCTTTTACCAGTGTTGATTCTACCCTTCAGATTCCATTTTTCTCTTTCGGTTTCTCATACTAAGGAGACTACATTGTTTGCACATGCAGGTCTGGTTTATTTCACTGAAGAGTATGTTCTCTAGTTGTATTCATTTACTGACAAAAGACTCAAATTTATCCTGCTGTATAGCTGAATAATATCCAATTGTATAAAAATATCTATTCTTATCTGTTCTTCTGTTGATGGGCATCTGGGTTGTTTCCATGATTTAGTTATAACAAATTGTGCTGCTATAAACATGAGTGGACATATATCACTGTGGTATGAGGTTTTCAGTTCTTCTGGAAAAATACCCAGGAGGAGAATAGCTGGCTTGAATGGGAGCTCCAATCCTGGGTTTTGAAAGAATTTCCGTACTGACTTACATAGTGGTTGTACCAGTCTGCACTCCCACCAACAGTGCAGAAGGGTTCCTTTTTCTCCACAGCCTGTCCAGCATTTCTTATTGGCTGACTTCTTCATTTTAGCCATTCTTCTTGGAGTGAGATGTAATCTCAGTGTTGCTTGAATTTTGCATGTCTCAAATGATCAATGATGTTGAACACTTTTCATATGTTTACTTGCCATTTGTATTTCTTCCTCTGAGAACTGTGTATTCATCTCAGATGCCCAGTTTTGTATTGCATCTTTGAATTTGAGGTGGGCATGTGTCTTAGTTACAATTTACTCATTGCTGGGACAAATACCCAACACTCAAAATGAAGGAAAGAAAGGTTTATTTAGCTCACAGTTACTGGAGGGTTCAGTCCATATTCCACGGGCTCCAAGGCAAGTGGCAACAATTCATGTGGCAGAAAACAATGAAGAGCAGAGGAGGAGCAGCAGCTGCAGCGTCCATCAAGTCTCTCTCTTTCTTCTGTGCTGACTGTGAAGACCAGCGCTTCACAGTGAACACTGGATGGCTCGGCTGCGAAGATCAAGCTCCTGCGAAGAATGAGACTTCTCCACGGAAGCAGGGCAGGGCAGCAGGAAACCAGGAAGGGCAGCAGGAAGCCTTTCTCAATTCCTGGGCCTTGCCCACCAGCAGAGCTAGGCCCCCATGCTGAGATCTGCTTGGGCTGATTCAGCCAAGTTAACACAATGTATCAACTAACACAGGGTGGTTGTTCTTTTATTAATTCTTTATGTATTCTAGATAGAAGGCTTTTGTCTGAGGTACAGTTGGCTAGAATCTTTTCCCTGTTTGTTGATTTTCTTTTTACTCTGTTAGAGATTTGCTTTGAAGTGCAGAAACTTCAAAAAGATGAGATCCCAGTTGCTGATTCTTTGAAGTATTTCCAATGTAGTTTGGTTTTCATTCATGAACTCTCTACCTACCCCTATGTCTTTAAGATTTCTACTTACATTTTCCTCTGGAAGATTTAGTGTTTCTGTTTTAATATTTAAATCTTTGATATACTTTGACTGCAACTTTGTGCATGGTGATAGCCTTTGGCATTTGGAAAGCCCATTTTTCCAGTACCATTTATTAAGGAGGCTATCTTTTTTCCAGTGAGCCTGTTTGTCCCCCCAAATAAATTTTAAGAATGTTTTCTCTTGATCTATAAGGTATGTTGAAGGTATTTTGATAGAGATTACATTAAATCTGTATAATAGTTTTGGGAATATGGCCATTTTCACAAGGTTGGTTCTTCCTATCCAGGAGCAAGGAATGTCTTTCCAAATCATCCTTGTTCTCTCTCTCTCTCTCTCTCTCTCTCTCTCTCTCTCTCTCTCTTTTAGAGGGTTGTCATTTTCATTGTATAAGTCTTTTACTTCCTTAGTTAGATTAATTCCTAAGTGTTTCATTTTTTGAATGCTATTGTGAAGGGTACTGTTCTCTAATTTCTCTCTCAGGGAGTTTGCTATCTGTAAAGGAATACTATTGATGCTTTGCGTATTGACTTTGTATCATACTATGCAACTGAATTTGTTTATTAATTCTAGGAGCTTCATGGTGGAGTTTTTTGAGTCTTCCATGTAGAGTATCATGTCATCTGCAAATAATGATAGTTTCACTTCTTCTTTACCTATTCTTACTCCTTTTATTTCTCTCTTTTGTCTAATGGCTCTTGCTTATTGTTCCAGAACTACATTAAATAGAAGTGGTGATAGAGGACATTCTTGTCTCATACATGATTTGAGAGTAAAAGCATTCAGTTTTTCTCCATTTAGGATTATGTTCGCTATTTGCTTGTCATAGATGGCTTTTATCAGGTTGATGTATAGGCCATTTAATTCCAATTTTCTGTGGGGCTTTGAGTATTGGACTTCATCAAAAGCCTTTTCTGCCTCTATTGAGATGAAAATGTGGTTTTGGGTTTTGTCTCTATTGATATAGTACATTACGTTTATAGATTTGCATATGTTGAACCATCCTTGCATCCCTGGGATAAATCCTACATGGTCATGGTGCATAATCTTCTTGATGATTTGCTATATTCTATTTGCTAGGATTTTATTGAGGATTTTGGCATCTATGTTTATGAAGTAGACTGGCCTGTAATTCTCTTTTTTGGTTGATCTTTTTCCAGTTTCCGCATCAGTATAATACTTGCCTCCAGGAATGATTTTGGGAGCATTGCTTCCTTTTCAAATTTATGGAAGAGTTTGAGGAGCATTGGTATTAAATCTTCTCTAAATTTCTTGTAGAATTCAGCTGTGAATCCATTAGGACCTGGGCTTTTCTTTGTTGGTAAGTTTTTTATTACATTTTGAATTTCACTGGCTGATATTGTGTTATTGAGAGTTCCTATATCTTCTTGATTCAGTTTTGGTAATTTGTACCTAGGTAGGAATCTGTCCATTTCTTCTGTGTCTTCTATCCTGTGAGAGAGTAAAGACTTTCAAAATAGCTATTGATAATCTTCTGTATTTCCACAGGATCTGTAGTAATTTCTCCCTTTTCACTCCTTATTGGTTGACTTTGAGTTTTTCTTTCCTCTTGAGTAGGTTGGTTATGGTTTATCAATTTTATTTAATCTTTCAAAGAACCAGATTTTGGATTCATTAATTCTTTGCATTATTTTCTTGGTCTCGATTGCATTAATTTCTTCTCTAATGTTTATGATTTCCTCCATCTTTGGACTTTGGGCTTGGCTTGCTCTTCTTTTTCTAGAAGCTTGAGGTGTGGCATCAAGGTATTTTTGTTTGTTCTTTCTCTGTTTTCTTATTGTGTGAGTTCACTGCTATAAATTTCCCTTTGGGTACTGCTTTTGTTGCATCTCACAAATTCTAGTAAGTTGCATTTGAATTTTGATTGCACTGTCGACATTAATTAATTTCTTCTTTAATTTCATCTATGACTCATTATTGTTGAGGAGGGTGTTCTTTAATTTCCATATGTCTATGGGATTTTTGTGGTTTCTTTTGTTGTTAATTTCCAGTTTGGTTGCATTGTGGTCAGATAATAGGCATGGGATAACATCTATTTTCTTGCATGCATATACTTAAGCTTTATCTATGGACTAATATGTGGTCTATTTTAGAAAACATCCTATGTGCAACTGAAAAGAATGTGTATTCAGCTGTTGTTGGGTGAAACACTTTATATAGTTCCACTAAGTCTGTTTGTTTAAAGGTTTGGTTTAATTCTGCTACTCTTTGCTAATTTTCTGCGTGACCTACCTTCTTGAGATAAGGTGGTATTAGGGTCCTGTGTTAAGACTGCAATATTGGTTATTAAATTTTTTGAGTCCTTTAAAATTTGTCTTATATAGTTGAGTGCTCTCATATTTGGTCCATACATATTTATGACTATTATCTCTTCCTCTTGTAAATTTTTCCTCTAACCAGTATATGGTGACTTTCTTTATCTTGTTTGATCATTCTTGGTTTGAAGTTCAGTTTGTCTATGAACAGAACAGATACTGCTGCTTTTTTCTGAGTTCTGGAGCATATAGTATTGTTTTCCATCCTTTGATTTTCAGCCTATGGATCTCTTTATGGGTTTAATGTGTTTCTTGTATATAGCATATTGTTGGATTTTGTTTCTTAATCTACTCTTCCAGTCTATTTCTTTTAATTGATGAATTGAGTCCATTTACATTGATGGTTATAATTGAATGTGTTGAATTACGATTGACATGTTATTTACCTGCTGTTCATTACTCCTTTTTGTCCTGTGTTTAATTGTTTGCCCTGTTTAGTGGGTTCCTTCTGTTCTCATTTGTGGATTTCTGATCATTTTAGTCCCTCTCTAGAACATCTTTCTGTGTAAGGTTTGCTTTGTCATTATGAAATTCTTTAGTTGTTCTTTGTCATGGAAGTATTTCACTTCTCCATCAAACTTGAAAGAAAGTTTTTCAGGGTATGGTAGTCTGGGCTGGAATTTGTTTTCATAGAGGACTTGAAGTACTCTGCTCCATGCTCTTCTTGCCTTCATGGTTTGTGAAAACAAGTCTGCCATTATTCTGATGGGTTGTCCTTTAAATGTGATCCATTTCTTTTCTCTAGCAGCTTTTAGTAAGTTCTTGTTTGAATTTCTGGGATCTTGATTATTATATGTATGGGTGTAGTTTTTATTGGGTTGATATTATTTGGAGTTTTCTGTGCCTTGGTTATGTGGATATCAAATTGTTTCCTCATATTTGGGAAGTTTTCTGCTATTACTTATGCCCATATGTTATTTCTGTTGTCTCCTTCTTTCTCATTGATGCCTATTAGTCTTATGCTGTTCATCTTTGCATCATCTTGCAGCTGTTGAATTATTATTTCCTGGATCCTAGTAGTTTTTAAGAGATCTTTACTTCCATTTTCAGTAGCTCAACAGTGTCTTCAAGGTCTGAAAGTCTGTCTTCATTTGCACTCAAACAGTTTTGCCATCTTTTAATGGAGTTTTTAATTTCTTGTATATCTCTTTGAATCTGCTTCATGCGTTCTATTTCTTTCCTATAGTGCTCATTCAAGATTTTCATCATCTTTCTATTCTCCTCAATTTTTGAAAATGTATTTTGTGGTTACATGGTCTCCCTATGCATCTCCGACTCATAGTGATCCTCCTGTTTTCAGAGTTCCTAGTGCTAGGATAACAGGTGTACATCACTATACCCAGATTCTGGTTGGCTCAGCCCATCCAGACATGGCTGGCATGGCATGTGGTGTTGGGGATTGAACCACAGTCCCTGCACTTGCATAAGCTTGCCTAGCAGTCACTTTAGTGTGCTGTGCTATCTCACTGGCCAATCTTCTATTTTTTTTTTTAACCAGTGTCTTCTTTAGAAACATTAAATAATCTTTCACTTGTTATCATTTCTTTTTATACCTGTGAGATTATTTCTAATCTAATTTTCTATATAGTCTTCAGCAGATGTTTGTTTACTTCAGTTGCTGTTATTTCAGAGATTTCAGGTGTGTGGCTTACAATTTCTTGTGTACTGATGTCTCTTGGCTTTGTTCTGGTGGGCTTGGGGCCTGAGAATGCATTTTGCTCCTTCTTTTTGTCATCTTCTATTTAAGAGAGAACTCTATTTTGATTTCTGTGACACCTTTTTGTAAAAGTTCGGTAGTAGGTAGTCGTATCACTGAAGCCAGACCCTTTCTGTAGAGTCTGTTTTTTAGGTATGTCTCCTGTGTCAGAGATTCTTATTTTGTGTGTGTTCCAAGATTTTGCCTTTTCTACTGATTGAGAGTGAGATATTGGTTTCTGTTTGAAATTTTCCTTTATCCTTCAGTGTAGGGCTTTTGTGAGGTTATTACCCAAGCACCTCCCGATATTAATACCCAAGAGAAAACATGTAGTTATGACAGATATGGTTTCCTATTTACAGTAGGACATTTAGCAGTACTAATAACAGCTAGCGAAATTTAGAAATTGACAAACTTTTGCAACTAATGGGTTTGTACTGTAGAAACAAACATTATAGATGTATAACAAAGCAGATCTTAAATTGGGGATTTTTATTTGAATTAATTCCCTTGAGTTCTGTTTGGGCACTTCCTCTTTATGCACCTACAGTCTTCCAGTCAGACTAGCTCATCCTAGTTACCTGCTTCCACCTCTGTTCCATGAGTATGCTCCTGTAGTTCTGGGCCCAGCAGTATGCGTCAGCTCACCAGGTATAGATCTACTGGACTCAACTAGCAAGACCTGGCTTGAGTCTTGTTGCTGTGTTCAGCTCCTTCAAGCTGAGTACAGTCCAAGTGGACTGCTAGGCCCCCCTGGCTGCTGGTCCTCTAGCTCCCTCCTGGTAGTCCCACTGTGGTGGAGTGGGCCAGTGGTGCCCAGTGGCTTCTGGTCCCATGGCTCCTTCCCAGTAGCTAAATTTTGAATAAATTATATGATCAGAATGAAAAGTTTATGTCTTCTATATCCAGAGCTTTTCAACAAAGAACTGGCTTTCTAGGGTTTTCTGTATGTGCTTTCTTTTCATTCTCCTAACTGGGGAGAATGAACAGATCTGAGAACACAACAGATCTGAAAGACACTCCCAAAGACTGACTTACCAGATCCACACAGGCATATGTACTACAGGCAAAAATGAATACACATGTACATACATACACCACCACCACCACAACCACCCCAATTGCCACTACCATCAATACAATGACCACTTCCTCAAGAAGAAACTAGAACAAATAAGGGATGGAGGACATGAGAAGCTGTTCAAGTTGTTTGGCCATCTTGTGTGTGAAATGTTGCAATGTCCGCAATTGACCAAGATCATTGTGTTACCTTACTGTTAATCTCCAGTTTCATTATTTAACCTGTAAAATATTTAATTTCTGAAAGACTAAGGAAGCAAACCCTTTTCTTGAAAGTGAACAGTCTTACAACTATAACTGGCAACTTGAGTGTAAGGAACATTGTTCTGAACTGCTATGAGCAGGGATATAACTCGGTGGCACAATGCCTTTCTGATAAGCATAGGGTCCTAAGTTTGATTCCTGGTACCAAAACAAAAACATAAACAAAACCTTCCTAAACTGGTATGAGAAATTTTGCCTTTTGTTACTGTGGAAGTCAAAACCAAGATTTTAGTCTTGATAATCACTGAGATTGTTCTTTAAAAATCTGGCAGCTATGTGTCTCTACATAATTTATTTCAAACAACTTTGAGATTCAGTTCCCTTACTGTTCACTTATTTTATGCTATAAAAATTTAGAAAGACCCAGTGAGACGACTGGGGTCCTGGTGATAGGGATTTTTCTGACATGTAGTTATGTTTATGAGGTCCATAAACTTTAGTTAAAGGTCTGAAGGTGCATATCATTCTATTCAAAGTAACCCAAAAGTACTTTCCTAGTATTATCAACTCAATGGCTTTCCAGATTAGTACTTTCAGATTGACCATTGGTATTTCCATAATTTGGTAGAGGTTAGAGCTTTGATGAGTCACCCTAGAATATTGGATCTATCTTCCCATGAGACCGTTGTGTATGTTTTGTTTCTTACTTTAAAAAGATTCTAAATAGAAATATATCAACTCTACAAGGCCACGAGAGGCTTCTTAGCTTAAATGGTAGTGGCAGAAAGAATAACAAAAGACTGTGTTTACTATTGGTGATTTCCAAATTGTTGTGTCTTCCAGACATCTTAGAGAGGTTAAATTACTATGATGAATGCCATTTTGAAAATGTTTCTCTTGATATCCAAAGGTATCAAATTAAAAATCTTAGTTTCATGAAATTTTAACATAATCCACATTTTAGGAGTAGGGAAAACATCACAAAGGGTTTTCATGCATTGTCATCTTGAAACCCGCCAATGTTAACTGACCACCAGCGTTGTTTTCTGAAGGAGATAATGTTTTCCAGCTGTTCTGTTACCACCTCATCCCAGTTTCTCTTATTTAAGCCACCACTCATGTTTCAATGTACCCAAACAGTCAAATTGGTATTGACTATATTTCTAGATAAGGAAGCAGGATAAGTGTATTACATGAGCCTTTTTATCAGAAACCAAGCTCTGATCCTTAAGGTGATACAGAAGAATAATAGCCACAAAGCAAACTGTAAAGAGGTAAAATGCTTTTCCTAACACTGGAAGTTCTCATAGCTGTTTTGTTCTCAACCTGATAAATCAATTGATACTGTTAATATAGAAGTGGAATTAAAAAAAATAGAAATGAATACACTATAGATGGAATATGCTAGATTCCAATACCAGCCTACTTTATTAGTGGACCACCATGAAAAGAGGCAATTGCCTATTCAATCCTCATAGTAGCACAGAGTTTGACTCTGTGTCCACTAGGGCAGCCCTCCCAATATTCTATGTTGCCTTTTAAAATATGCCTTTTTAAGGCTCTCACAGATTTAATAAAATCTCTATCAAATTTTGCTGTTGCTGCAGCCCCAAGCAATCAAGTTTTAAGGACTTGTAAGGCCTCACCTGCATTTGCACAGCCCTGGAGCCAAACAAAATTTTTATTAAACTTGATCTCACACTGTTGGAGATGTCTGAGGAAGCAAGGCAAAGAGCAGTTGGGCCCCCATGGTTGGCAGACTGATCCCCAGCCCTCTCACAGATCCCTCAGCCTGCTTTCCTGCTGGACACTGCAGTGTTTACATAGCGTTTTTACAGAAGGATTCATTTAGGATTAACTTAATTGAATAAACACAAAGCTGCATAATTTAAGGACCAAAATAGTTTTTTTCTGGTTGTGTTGCTGACTAGCATTTCCTTTCTCTCTAATGGAATACTGCAAAGCTCCCATATTGTTATAATCAGAATTTCATCTTTGAGTCAATCCAGTTCATTTACATGATATGATTTTATTATAAGTCAGATGTATAAATAATTGCTCATGAAGAGAGTCTTCTCTTCAAGCAAAGTAATGGATATATATATATATTATATAATTTATTTAATTTTTTTCTGATAGAAATGGCTAAGTGCAATAGAAAATCATTTCATTATGGGAATTATACTGAATTATTGTTAGTGTTTCCAGGAAAAGATAATTTAGGAAAATAAATATAATGGCTTAGATTTTGCTAATGAGACAAGATAAATAAAACAGCACATGCTGGGAAGACTTTGTAGTAACTGTTTTAGGGTCCTAGAAAATTTGCCATTGTTTACCTCCCTATCTAAGAATCCACAGTGGTTCCCTGTTGCCTGTTACATTGTTTGGGATTCTTTACTTGTGTTTCTAGAGATAGCATAATTGGGCTCCCACCTAACTGTCTATACTGATCAATGCTGCTCATCACTATGTGCCCTTCATTAAGGACTGATGAGCAGTGATAACCATTCCCCAAGCCGCCCCATGGGATAGCCTCACACTTTATTTGCTGAAGATGGCTGATGTTCTTTGCATGTGCTATTAGATGCCCAAGATTTCATCTCTGTTGGTTTAAATTTTATGCATTTCCGATGGTGCCATATAAGAGCTACCACTTCAAGGAGAAGAAACAGACTCTCACTGTTCATTCCTACAGTGAGCTTCCAGATTGATGTTCACCCAGGTTGACAGACAACCCAACTCCTCATATATCAGAGTTCTAAATCTCCAGAACCTAAAAAGTTAAAAAAATTTATTTGGAAAAAGGTCTTTTTAGATGAATTTAATGGAAGGATTTTGAGAGGAAGTTAACCTCAATTATGTCGCAGAACCCTAAGTGCCATCTTGAATGCACTGATAAGAAAAAGGTAAAGGGACCTTAGACCAAAATGGTCACATGGCCCTGTGATCATGGTAGAGCCAGACACGGAAGAGTTCTGGACACAAACCAAGCAATGCCTAGAAGCTGGAAGAAGCAAGAAGGGCCTCTCCTTAGGATCTTCATAGGGGGTGCACGTCTACTGATACTTTGATTTTGGACTTCTGGCCTCTGAAACTGTGAGAAAATAGAATTTTGTTATATTAAGAAATCAACTTTATAGTAATTTATTGTAGAAGTGACAGGAGTTAGAGCACTTTCTTTGAGAGTTATTAAACATATACTGTTTGGTTTTGGTAAGCACCTAATAGTTCCCTAATACTTCTTGTGGAGCTCTCTTTCCAAGCAGGTTATAAATTCCTACTAATAAGCCTGTAACTGAATGGCATAGATATAGAATATCACTGATTTTTTGGCATAATGTGTTGATTATATTCAACAAGCTGAGAATGACAAAGTGCTTGTTATTTCTTGGTTAGTGACAGATTAGCGATTGACATCCTTGCTTCAGGTAATTAATTCATCTATAGAGTGAAATTATGACTCTAAAAACTCGCTTCTCCTTAATTTTCTGTTGCAAGGATACAATAAATGTAGGTCTTTCACACGTCAAATGTCTTTGTGATCTGGTTCTATCTTCTCATCTGTTATAGAACATCAGCCTTGTGGCTAGCTGGAACTCGAATTTCTCCTCTCTCCAGAAGAAAGGAATCAAAGGACTTATGAGGTTGGCAATGTTGCATCTCAGCTTAGCATGTGGGGCTTATGCAACTCTAATAGGGTTAGCAGAATTAACAGGTACAGTAAATACACCATGCCAGAGCTCAGGAGGCTACCATTGCCTCCCTTCTGATGTCCTGGTCTGTCTAGAGCAGAACCCACAGTGCCTCAACCTTTTTCTCTTAGAACATGGCTGGACAGGGAATGGAGCATAGCACTCATCCTTCAAAATGATTCATTTATAAGAAAACTGAATTTCTAAATATTAATTTTCATGGTCAAGATTTTAGATCTCATTTTAATTTGACCACTGTAATTTTTATGTAAGTCACAAATGAAACTTTGCTGACAAGACTTGTAGACTGGAAACACTGTTTAAATGTTTAGAAACTTAGGACCATCTCTGAGGTGAATAAATATTTTGGAAACTGAATTATAGAAGGAAAGTTCATCAGAAGAGCCATTTACAGGTTATATGAACTAGGCAAGGTGGTTCACTGCAAGACAAGACTCTGGAGACTATGATAAAAACATTTGAATGAATTAAACTATAATTACATTTTAAAGCTATTACATAGTCACCCATAGCACTATCCTAAGGATAATTTCATTAATGTTTCCCATCAAGGAGCAATTGGTATAAATAACTAGTGCTAACTACTTCTCTCCGAGAAGGACAGTGAGATACTACAAAAACAATCAAGTCTCTTCATTCTGTTCTTTAATGCTATTTTCCCAAAAGGTATAGTTGGTAAGCATGTGAAGCTGTGCAGCTGTTCCTAGCCTTGCTTCTGAAACAGAAATCTTGTAAGAAAAATTATCCTGATAAGGACATTAGCAGTCTTTCTTTTTTCTCTCCTTTCTCTTCTTCTTTCCTTTCTTTTTTCCTTCCTTCCTTCCTTCCTTCCTTCCTTCCTTCCTTCCTTCCTTCCTTCCTTCCTTCCTTTCTCTCTTTCTTTTTTTTTTCTTTCTTTCTTTTAATATAGGATCTCACTACATAGTTCGGACTTATGATGATCCTCCTGTTTTCAGCCTTCACAGCACTGGGATTACAGATGTGCACCACCACACCTGGACTCAGTCACAGCCTCAGTGTGCCTGGGGGGTGGGGTGGGGCTGGCACAGCAAGGCAAGTGGTGCTGGGGATCAAGCCCTGGTCCCTACGCTTGCCTACACAGCCCAGCCACTTAGACCTCCTTGGTACGGAGCATTGCTTAGCTGTAAAACTGTGAGTGCTTTTTCTGAATGGAGCCCAACAGTTTAACTCTTTAGATGTAGTTAGGGTAAAATTGGCACAAAAAATGAACAATATAATTTATAAAGCAATAATCTGGGACTGCTGAATGCACCAAATTGACTTCTGAGTATCCCTTCAAAATTCTAAATTGACTTCCTTTTTAATAAACTGCAGGTCTGAATATCTCAGCCTGTTATTTTGTAGAGTGAGCAGGTAGACTACAGTTTAAGCAGTTTTATTATTTACCATTATAATATCCACAATAAATAAATTTTAAAAGTTTAAGAATAATTTTAGACATTCTGTAGCATTTCTTGGTTCATCAATGGCCTTTATTCACATACAGGAACAGTCAATTAGACATGCCATCTGATTTTGATCTAGCTTATGAAAGTACCACTATCGCATTTGTCAATATACCACATCAAAAATCACAGTGGACAAAGAAAATTCCATTTGTAAGTAGCATGAGAAAGGGTTTCCTCTTTTTATATGCATTTCTAATAATTTTCTGTGGTTCTGAGATAAACTGCATTCTTTTTTACAAAATTCAATTCTTCCTAATATCATACAAACAATGTTGCCTTAGGATTCAGGAAGACTTCATAGAGGAGGTGGCACTTAAAGAATGACTTTATCAGGAAGATAAGAGATCAGTGATACTATAGCAGAAGCAACAGAAGATTTTATATGGAAGTGAGAGAAACCATGGCACTTAGGACACCCTCAGTGTTGCCCAATGTAGTCCCAAGTTCTAGCCCCACACTCAGCCTTGGAAGAGCTCATCCTGCAGCTTTAGTTTCCTACATAAAAGTGCAATTGTCACTCACTTTTTGGCTCAGATAATTGCTTTGGCTTTCTTTGATAATTGCTTTGTTGCATCCCAAACTGTCTTATTTCTCTGTAAGCACACTGAGTTTGATTCTTTTGCCTTCAGACAAGCCCCTTCCTTTGGCTATCTTGGAGACAATAGCTAATATGAAGGTTTGCCAGGATTTTAATATAACCTCTTCTAAAAATTGTCTCTGCCTTATTGGGTTTTCTTGTGTAGGGTCCCATGTAGGCAAGCGACTCCGGTTTTGGACTGTCCCAGACTCCTAGCCCAAGTCTTGTTCCTCTTTTAAGACATGAAGTTTCAGTGTCCAGGAAGTAAAACAGGAGTAATAGGAAAAGGCCTGACTGCTCAGATCCTTGCTTGGTCAGTTAAGGAATTTGGGACTATCCATAGTGATGGTGAGCAACTGGATGAATATAAGTAGCAGGTTGAAAAAAATCAATATCCATTTTAGAAAGATGACATTGGTGGTCTGATGGAAAATGAAGTAGTGAGAGTAGTAAGGAAATTGTGTCAGTACTCAAATGAGGATTGATAATAGCAACAGGGAGGGAAAAATGATTCAAGAGATTTAGACGTTCATGTTGAGAATTTTTGGCTTGATTTAAAAGTAAAGGACTGGGAAAGAAAGAGACATTAAGGGCACTTGGAAGAGGAAGGTGTGATATTTCTTGTAGCCAGAATTATAGAAGGATTATTAGATTTAAAGAAAGTTTAAAAAAGAATAATGGACTTAGTTATGGCATATCTTGAATTTGAGACTCCTGTGAGTTAAGGTGTCTCCTTCTTTACTTGCCTTAGTAGACTGTTGCAAGTATAAGAGTAAATGCTAAAGATAAAGTCATTGTCACCCATAATTGTGGGAGAATATTGTCCAGTCATAATAGCTATAATTATTATTCTAAGTAGAAACATGGAAATAGAAAAAAAATCAGGCTATCAAATTGTATATGTTATATGACTTCAACTGTGTAAAATGTGTTTTTAAATGGATAAAAGTGAAAAATTGGCATAGAAAAGCTATATACAGCAGAGTTGTTGAGATGGTGGGTTCTTTATTAATTTCTTGTCTCATTTTAAAAAGAGTTCACAAAGTTAAGACTTAGTTAATTTCTGGAAAAGCCCTCCTGCTGTTATAATATTGTTTTATAATATGTTACAGGGACTTTTGGGGTGTGGATTTAAAGAAGTTAATATTATTTTTAAATTTTCATGTCAATCATTACTCTAATAATATAAATACTATTATTTTTCATGCCTTTAAAAAAGTGTTACTTTCAAAATGAGTTTTAATGTCTTCTTCTAAATGTTTATATTAGTCTATTAGTCTATAGACTCTCCATAGAGAAGGTCATGATGAGCTGGGGAAATCCTGAACACTTGAAGAAGCTCATACCTGGCTTTTCTAAGAGCTTATGGAGAGAGGAGCACTGGTGAATACAGAGCAGGTCCAGTTGGTTGTATTTGCTGAGCTCAGGATTTTAGAGTGCCATATAAGAAGTGGGGAGTTACTGAAAGGTTTTTAGCAAAAGAAGTAACATGATTAGAAGTGTTATTCTGGTTGGACATGGTGAATAATTGAGAACAGGGTGGACTGGAAAGAAAGGGATAGTGAGGAAAGAAAACCTGAAGAGGAATCAGCAGTACTTAGTGGCAGAGTATGAAAGTTGAGGGAAGAGAAGAGCCAAGGATGACCCCTGGATTTCTTGGATGGAAAACTGAGGCTCTCTTTCTCCAAGGTGAAACAGGAGAACAAGATATTGGTGGAGTTCAGCTTTGGTGTGTTGAGTTGGAGGGGACTGTGGATACCTGAGGCATGGGTGGAGCTAGACATATGTAACAGTGTAGGACTTGGCTGAATGATCAGGGCTAAGATTTATATCTAAACTGGACACTGAGGGACAAGTCAGTACTGCTCTGTATCTGGGACATGTAAGATGCAGATGTAAGTTAATGCAGTCACGGCTTCTTTGCATCTGGAGAAACCATCTGGGACCATCTTGCAGCAGGCTATTTATAGCATTGAAAGCTCTATTAGGCTCATCATCACTGTCTATCACATTACTTAAGATCAGGTGAGATTACCAAGTGGCACAGGTCACATTCAGAATCCTGGGCCTTGTGGAGTTCTGGCCAGTTGTCTTTCTGCTGCATATCACCAAAGGTGTGAATGTGGAAGACAAAATCGAATGAAGAAAACTACAAAGAGGAATCTGGCTCAGTTAGGGTAAGAAGCAAGAGTTCATAATAAATAAGGTGACCACCCCCTATGTTTACTCCATGCCAACACACCAGACTGATCTCTGAGTTCCTGTCATTGTGGCCAGGGGCAGGGCTTCTAGAATGACATTGATAAAAGTTAATCACATTTTCATCCATTGGCCACTATTTTGGGTCCCATATGTGCCCCCTTTCCTGAGGTGAGTGGTCATGTTTCCTCTACATGAGTGTTATGAAAGGAGGTTTTGTTCCGGGAAAAATTTTGTCACATATTTAAGTCAAAAGCCATGACTTCTATCGGTCTGCAACCTGGGCAAAATGAAGGATTTTTCAAAGAGAAAGATGCAATTGTGTAATAGTTTTCTCACTGCTATAATATTTCAGGGCAAGCTAACTGTAATGTCATTTCCATGCTTCTAAATTGTTTTTATCGCAGATGAAATGAAATGAAGCTGTTAATGACAAGCTGGATGGGAAATGCATCTGGAAGCTCTGTGAAGTATAAGGCAGGCTGCCCTCTACTTGTGAGAGAGACACCTTGCTTTTATTTTACCCTGTGCTTCAAAGTGAAATGGCAAATAGCATCAGCAGACCAGGCCAGGAGGGCTTAAGGCAACTATGTAGTGAAATTTGGTGTTCCTTTGCTGTTGGACACATTTTTTTGTCAAGTATCTTGATATGTTAAAATATCAGAGGGGAAATTTTTTTTTCTATTTGGGTAGTACTAACTCTCCCAGGTTGATGGGTGATTCATGGGAGTATATTGTGTGTTAAAGAAAATCCGCCATTTCTTAAGGTTGACCTACTTGAAGCCTTGGTAAAGGTTAGTGAGACAGATTTCATTAGGCAGAAGGGGTCTTATGTTATCAAGGCAGGCCTTTCCCAAGGCAGTGTGTCCTTTTGCCTGGGGGGAAGATGAGTTTTTAAAATGACTTAACTAACTTCTTTTTTGGCATGCTTTTGCATTTGGTTCATTTCCAGGTACCAGAAAGAATGTAAATATGGAATGAATCAACTTTTTCCACATTTTTCTCTAGCAGTTCTTTTATGAAGACCAGATTTTCCATAGAGGAAATTAAAAAGTACATAAAACTGAGAAACCATGGTGTTGTTGGGAATGGCCTCATTTTCCACGTCACTTTGTAACTGGCAGTGCACACTGTATTCAAATGGCATGAATATAAAGTACAGAGTTTGTTTCAATTAGCTTCATTTTTCCTCGAGATGAGGAATTATCATAAATCCCTGAAATAACAGTTGACTCACAGAAATGCTTGTGTCATTGCACTGGGAATTTTTTATGGCTTAAAAAAACTACACCTAGTTATAAAAATGATTAAGCTCTGATTCAATGCATTTGATATGGGTCTTTTGCCTAAATCAGGAATGGTGAGAGAAGGCCCATGGTCCAATTCAGTCCCAAACACAGATAAGTTACTCTTTTGCAGTAAATTTAGGCAGAATGATTTTTTTTCCATTTTAGAGCACTTTTCTACATGAAACACAAGAATTTCCATTAACATTCGGTACAGATTTTTTCCTTGGATGCCATTCTTTTGAATGATTTGAAACTATTCTTCTGGTGCATCTGTAAACATCTGAAAATTTGATATTTGGTAAAAGACAATTGATATGGACAGCTCAAAAAGCCAGAACTTTATGCAAAGCGGTATCTGGATTGCGATCTAAATGAAAACCGCATGTCAAACAGATGCCATAAATATGAATTCAGACAAATGCCCATTGATAGCTTTCTGTGGTGCATCTTAGATGGTTCAGCGAGTTACAGATCCTGTGAAGTGCAGCCTGTTTGGTATGCTGAAGGCAAGTTAAAGTTCCTTTCCTTTCTGTTGTGACACTACAAGTCTAACCTTTATTGTCAGGGTCTCAGCTGAATTTTCTAACAGCAGATAAGGGGGAATTCATGGAAATAGCATGTGTTTCACCAGTTTCCTTTATTTCTCCCTCAGGACAAGCAGCTGTCAGGTCAGCCCCCCACTGCAGAGCTTGAAGCCATCAAGAGCAGGGATATATTTGCCTTGTTCTAAGGGCAAGTTTTCGGCCGACTTGGGAGATCACATAAATACCTTCAGGCCAGCGTGTCTGAGTCATCAGTGAGTGACCTTCTGACAGGCAGAAACCACAAAATGGGACCTATGGAGCCAGTGAAGCAGACCAGCCAGCTTTGGCTCAGCTGAAGCAATTGACAGGAAGGGAAGAATTCACTTGTGTTCGCACTTCTATGTGAAGGAAACTAATTCCAGAAAATTAATAGTAGCATAAAAATGTGTTGATATAACTTTTAGAACCCTGCTACTTCAAGTGCTTTGTAAATGAGATCTGGAGTCTTTGATAGAATTTTGTTTCTGATCCTAAATTCCTAGTAATTAAAGCTAGATACAGTTTTGGAGGGGGAACTTCACTTCTTAAGATATGCATTTCATAGCGTCTCATTCACAGAGCTTACTTGGGTTGGTAAGATGGGCTGATTATGCTATTAACCTACCTTATTTCTCTAGGCCATAGGATGTGAACTTTCTGGATACAGAGGGAAATACTTGTTTCCAGGTATACATCATCCTTATGTGGAGACCGCAGGCTTATTTACTTGATGTCTTTTAAGGACATTGATCTTTTTCTGCTTTGCCTCAATTATAACCTCTTACATTTATTGAATAGCTCATTTGCCTAGATCACTGTATTTGCTTCTTGAAACAATCCTATGAGATTGGTATTAATGTTATTGGCCTCGATAAAATCAAAGCTGATGGGATAAAATAACTTGCCAAAACCCATGCTAAGTGTGCTAAAGTTTGAGTGTTGGACACTTAATCCTCAAATTCACATGCAAATGGAATTTTGGTGGAGCTTTTCCTTGGTAATTAGGAATGGATGATGTCATGAGGGTGGGCCCCATGATGACTTGAGTGGTTTTATAAGAAAAGAAAGAGAGACTGAGCTGGCAGGCCTGCTGCGCCTTAGTATGTAATGCCCCTCGATACATTATGATACAGCAGAAGCCCCTGCTGGCAGGCTGATCAGATATGGGTGCTATGCTCTTGGGCTTTCTAGCCTCCAAAACTGGAGTCAAATAAACCTTTATTCTTTACAAACTCCCAGTCTGTGTTACTCAGTTATCGCAGCAGGAAATAGGCTAAGACAGAAGTAAATACACAATTTGGATCTGCCCATCTGCCCATCTGCCCACAGACCTCTCATTTACTGAGGCATGAAAAATGTGCAAACTAGCAGAGGGATGTACTAATTTGGGTTTTACACCACAGGTCAGGCAGGACTGTGGAACAACTGGATTTGTTACATATATGTGTACATATGCTTTATATATTGACATCTATTGGCCTTTAAGCTTTTGGTATTTCATTTGTTTATCCAATAAGCATTTATTAAAAGCTTCTGTGAGTTGAATATTCCATGAAATAATGGTAAGGGTACAGCTGTGAACAAAACAAAACATAGCTCTTGCCTTTAAGAGACTCACAGATGGGCAGTGTCTCTACTAGACAGAAGCCCTGAGAATAGGACTTCTCCTCTGACTAGGGGAGCCAACATGTGTCATAGAGTAGTTGGCAACTGAACTGGAGCCTTCAGGATGTACGAGAGCCTGCCACTGTTCAGGGTGGGAAAGATTTGAGACAACTTAAAATACACATCTCTATTTATTAGTTTGGTATCTTCCTTCTCCAATTTATTTCCTTTGTGCCCTACTGTCCACCTACTAGATGGATTCTATCATAGATTTCTTGCTTTGGTTTTAGATGTCATTTTATCTGAGATGACTTAATCCTCTTAATGTTACTCAGATGATTACCATAGTAGTCAATATCCTCCACTGTCCTAATTTTCACAACTTTATATTTTATTTTTTCCTATAATTTTATTGAGAAACAAATAGCAACGAGACAGTTTCAAACCAAATTGGTAGGATAATTTCAATAATTAACACATTGCATACATTCTTCCTGGTGATTATTTGCTGTACAAGTTGCAGACATGACATCCCATTAACAAACACTATTAGAACAAATCCCTCTATTCATTAAGAGAATATAACTATATGTCTATCCTAACCATTTTGAATACACAGATACAAAATGGACATTCATCTGAATCCCCTTTTTGTTTAGTTCCGTCATTTGAATATTATAGGTGTGTTAACTCAGCAAAATATTCTAAAAGAGTTCAGTAGTCCATAATAGTATTGGGTCTTCCCCTTGACTGGCAATGTCAGTAATTGTTGACCTGAGTCCCCTATAGCTCAACATAACACCATGGTTTTACTTCTTATACTTCACAACTTTATATTTTAATTTCCTTTTTACCTATCTGTTCTTTAGACTATGCCTTTTAGTGCCCAAGGACCTCTTAAAAACCAGCACATAGACTGTAGTAAATGCATAACAGGTGAGTGTATGACATGGGAAGGAGACAAAGATGGACAGTTCATGAAGGGCAGTATGGCAAACAGGTGCCAACTCAACAGACATTTCCAGACCCTTCTCTTTTGTGACTTCCATTTTAAGGGCTGAAGAAATGAAATATTATTGTTTCCAGACTCTCTTACAGCAAGAAGTAGTCATATAATGAGTTCTGGTCAGTTATTCTTAGCAAAAGTCTACAAGCTTTGGGAACCATCAGGAAAACATTTGTTTTTTTTGTATAAGAGGGGTATTATGTTTAGCATGGTGCCTCATGATTGCTCAGTACCCAAGAAAGTCATGGTCAGGAGAGGTACAGTAGGAAAAGCCAGAAGAATCACAGACTTGTTCTTTGATATTACAGAGCTGCCAGTCCAGTAAGAAACCACCTACTTCTAGACTTCACTTTATATGAGAAAGCTAATCTTGTGGCTCAGTTGTCATTCTTGTAGACAAATGAATTCCTAATTGCAATAGTCCTTAATAACAGAAGTAGCTGTAATTGTTGGACACTTACTGGGTGTAATTACTGCTTCAAATGTTTCACTTGTACATGCCTCAGTCAATACTCACCTCTCTATGTGAAGGGGCAAATATCATCATCATGCAACAGAAGAGAAATAGGTACATTGACTCCTTCAAATAAGAGCCAACAAGATTCAGAACTACACTGGATTCCCTCATTACTGTAGATAACATAACAAACCTATTCTGTCCTTGTCACCAAGTTTAAAGTAGCAATAGTAAACTCACAAAAGTGAAATTAAAAGATGTTATTCAGAGTTGGGAATATCAGATTTGCTGTCTTTGTGAGATATTTACCCTCCAGGGTGAAGTTTAGATCCTGAGATCCATGACTAATGGTACAAAGATGAATTATGAGTCATTGCCAAGACCAAAGGACCAGACCATCAAGACCCACCCTAAGGCAGAGGACGTGGACTTGCTAGCTTATTTTCCAAAAACATTTGTAGAACAAATGTTGTGAACTTGAAGAAAAGGACTTAGAGATAAATAAGTTAAGCATTTTAGTATGAAGAGGAGAGAGTTGATGAAAATAAGTATCTGAGTGAGTGGGAGAAGGGACAAGTGTTGACCTGAGGAATGGGAAGGATGTACTGGTAGTGACAGTGTCACTCTGTTTCAAGTGTCATTGGAAAGCAGTGCCATCACTACAATTATGGTAGTGATGATGGTGATGAGGAGAGGGCAGCAGGGGTGGGAGGTGGGAATTTGTGTGCTGAGCAAAAGGCACTGTGGCTTGTTGATTGTTCTGCTCCTTAGTGGAGAAGAGATGAAGTTGTCAATGGAAAGTACACACTGCTGTATATGGTTAGCTTTGTGGACTTATGTGTAAGCATATATAATTCTTTATTCCTATTTTTAAAATATATTTTAATTTTTTTTTTAAAAGAGAGTACATGAAATAGAATTTCAAAATAGTCTTGTGCAGAACAGAAAGCAGTGAGCCTAATGGGTTAAACTTTGCCTCCTCCTGGGCATAAGCTTTAAAGGTTGTGTTATATATGCCTTCCTCCTACCAAGTATTTAATAACTCAGAAATAGGAGCAGTGATGAACTTATTAGCCTTGCACTCACTTTATAGCCCAGGCTGGTTTCGAACTCAGTGATTCTCCTGCCTCAGCCTCCCAAGTTTTGGGATTGTAGGCATGCACCACCATGCCCAGCTTGAGGGTAGGTTTTGAAGAGGGAAGAGAATGACACACTTCTACTCCCCCCTTTGGTGGAGTAGTAGTTCATTAGAGACATTAGAAGAGGCTATCTTATTTTGACTGAGACTAATTTTATGAGCTCTCAAGCAAATGTATCCTACAACTTTTTGCAAAATTGCCTTCATACAGTTCAGTAATGCCTCCTCTTGTGATCACAACTAGACTGTTCCCTCACATATAGGTTACTGACTCCTGTTAATGCAACTAGTTCAAGAAGGGCAGCACACCAAATAATGCCTACCTTTGTAAGAGGGAGCCAGCTCCTTCCCTGGGCAAAAATGTAACAGGGCAAGGAATTGTGGGGCCTGGTAGACAGATGGAGGGGTCTTTCTGTGGGCTGGAAGAGTGAATTGCTGGATCCCTGAAGGAGATGGATTCTTGGCTTCTCTGCCCTACTTCTAGGTTTTCTAAGAGAAAGCCTAGACTTAGTTGGGGATCAGAGGGTGCCAAGACTGCATTTTATGTAAGGGACTTGGGCATTCTGTTCTATGTCATGGAATTCCTATACCTTAAAGTATGTTTGCATATATTATTGTGATAAGAAAGATGAGAAAACTTGAGAGAGACAGAAAAGATGTATTTTCCATAAGCTTGGAAGAATACCTCCGGCAATTTCTAGCAACAGAGAAAAGCAATGAACAGAACCAAGACAAAGTGGGGGAGATGATAAGACACAATATTCAATTCAAGAGTTCCTTGAGAGCTGGTAAACCTCTTTGGGAGAGATACCCTAAAAAGAATGCACAGCTTGCTAGGTTTGGAGTTCTGTTTAATATCAAAGGAAACCTTTCTCATCTTTAAAAAAAATGTATAAAGAGAGCCTGTAATCCCCAGTGCCTCAGATTTATGCTTTCCAAATGTGGACATCAATTTTTCCATGTGCTCGATATCTTTTTAATGGACTACAAATATTTGAAATGTGTAAACACCATGGGAGGATGAGCATATTAAGTGTGGAAGGATGGAGCTGGATTAGGAGATCTAGGATGCCATTATGGAAGAGGGGAGCAGGAGATGAAATGTCCCAAGAGTCTCAATTTCTGGACTGGAGCAAAGAGTTGGCAAAGTAGAAACATGCTCACATTTGAACTTTCAAAAGTAACCGGAGTAAAAGCCTGCAGCGTTTCTCTTTATCAGAGGTGTACTGGTTTGGATTTTATCCTTTCTCTGGGAAGAGAGGGAGTGTATTGTCCTTTCTTTTGTACTGATGCACTTTCCAGGAAATGTTAGAGTCAAGAACATCTTTGAAATTTCTCTGGTGACTCTGGTAGTCTTCCCAACTTCTACTCCAATCCTTTCCTGAGGAGAATTAAGAGGTTCAAAGCCCAATAATGACAAAATCAAAAAATATTCCTCATCCTTCATATTGTGATGTACTGCCAGTTAAAATCAACTTCTGAATGTTCTCTGTGATTTCTTTCTGGATGCCATTGATCAGATTCATTTCCACAAGTTTTTCTCTGCTACACAGAGCTAAATGGGAAGAGGGTATATTGTACTATGTTTTGGTTAAAATTGAATGAGTTACTGATATAGGTGAATAAATTTCACATGGAGTCCTCAATTAATGTCAATTCCTCTCCTCATGATAGCAGTAGACAATGAATTGTTTCCTGCTTTTCATAATATTTAGCT
>NW_004524691.1:4135342-4173279 GCF_000260255.1 Octodon degus | reverse complement strand
TTTATACTAGAATGTAAGCTCATGGGTCTTACAGGTGGATGATTTGTTGATTTTGATCAAACCCCCTTGATAAGTGTAGGATGACACAGTGGTAAAGAATGTGTTCCTTGGAACAATATTGACTAGATTTGAATTGCATGACCTTAGTCACTCTTAATTTCGTAGTGCCTCAATCTCCTGATTACAAAGTAGGAAGGATTGCTCTGAGGATTAAATGAGCTCATATATACAAAGCATGTTGATTAGTGCTTGGGATCATGTAAAGGTTATGACTATGATTATTGTTAATGATTTAGTTTTTGGTCAGTTACATGGAAAACATTTAAGACACTCTTCAGCCAATGTTGTTACGTATGTTATGTATGTTCTATAAAATATAAGGTCAAAGTTGTCTGATCCCAACTTCTTGAAGATAATTCCCAGACTCAGAACAATCTCTAAGACCAGAACTAGAAAGTATTAGTAATGGCTAAAGTAGCAACAAAAGTCTTCAGAAGATGGTGGCCCAGCAAGCTGGACTTGATGGCTTTGACTAAGCCTCTGTGAAGAGCAGGAAGGATTCTTTTTCTTAAAAACCATGTGCCACACTTACAAATGGTTGGCCCACAGGCCTAACTTCATCATAGACATATTATGTTTGCCCAACCCAGAAAGTACAAAGAAATAAATCATTTACTAATATTTAAAATTTGAGCTATTTGACATAGTCTAATTTCTGCTTTTGAAACAATTGGAGGATCCATAGGTCTTGTTTTAGTCTCCTGTCGAAGGCCATCTCCTTTAAGTAAGATGTGCAGTTGCCCATCTTAATTGGATCATTTGCTTTTCACTGCTCCACAGTCACCACCATTCCATACTGTATTATGTCTGGCCTACTTCACCCATTAATGTTCTTGCTTAACCTACATGGGCCTCTGAATTTGGAATTATTACTGAACTGTTTCTGTGTTACAAAGCAGGTGGTGCATGTAACAGGGAACAGATCCTACTCATTTAGTGTTGATTCCTGGTGTGTCCCTCAGCCTATAAAGTGGTCATTTGACATGAACTGTCATCAGTGTTTGTGAGTAATCAATTTCTACACCTTAGTTCTGTCACCCTGATTCTGATGCACCAGTCACTGTCAGAAAAATTTTCACCATAGATTAAGAAATGGTACCCGGGGAACAGGGAGATAACTCAATAGAGCTTCCCTGGCAAGTGCAAGGGTCTGAGTTCAATGCCCAATTCTGCCAAAAAAAAAGAAAGAAAGAAAAGAAAAGAAAAGAAATGGTACCCTGATTAGTATGACTTCTTGAGAGTCATATAAAATATAATTAAATGAAATATCCTTGATATTCATAGGTTTGTAATATCATTATGCTGGAAACAAGAGTTTCCTTAAAAGTCAGAGGGGAGAAAAAACCTAAAATATTTGGAAACCAACTGTAGGGATATGTTTCCCAAAATTGTATACATAAATATGCGGACCCCATGCAAGTTTGCATGTCTGGAACAAAAAGCAGGGAGTCTGAAGGAGAAACGTGACTGATCTTTGGTATATGCAGCAGGATGGGGAATATATTTTAAATCTTAAATGTAGCTGTGTTTACTCACACCTAGACATTTTATTGGTCCTGGATCCTCCTTTTGAGACATGGCATGAAATAAAAGTATTTCTAGTCTTCAAACTGTAATGCTGCAAGGGATATGTCCTATCAGTTAGATTATTCTGGGTCCTAGAGGCATGCATCAGGTGTGCCAAGGTGAGAGACATGTTTTCAGAAGCAGATGTTTAATCAGTACCTGAATGAAGTGTTGTTCTTCACTTGCCAACAAGGAAGAGGATTCAGGAACTCCATATTTCCTCAAGGCCTTCTGGACCAAGTAGCACATCCTTGTTAGAATGTACAGCTCAGCATCCCATCGTGTGATGCAAATGACAAGGCAAGCCTCTTTATCGGCAGAGAGGTATGCTAATGTAACTGTCACATTAAATATTTGCTGCTGTGGCTCAGTTAATGACTATCATAAAAGTGTGGCAATATCTGGCATTTTAAGTGTTTGTGGTGCTTAATGTACAGCTTGCTATTGTAAATAGGCCACACATTTAGAACTAATTACATGCAAGCTATGATAGCAGGTTTATTTTTTACAACTATCTAAGCTGTAATCAGCACTTGTAATCACAGAGCAAGAAAAAAATAAGCAGTGACAGCGACACCTTCATGTTGAAAGCCGAGTCTTGTCCTGACATGTTGTGAAGTATTAAGTGTTGCTCAATCGAAAGCGAGGATGATTAGTCAGAAGCAGATATAATCAGGGAACAGTCTGGATCTGGCTTTTATACTGTTTACATCCACATGCATTTGTTTTTCTTTAAAGCGTTATCCTTTAACAGCCCACTAACCACTCCCATACCACCAAATAGTGTACACACATTTCAGCAGTTTGCCATACTAATAAAAGTCTGGAAGCTAATGGCCACCGCTTTGAGCACTTCTTGTGATTGTAAAGGCCTAAGGTAGCATATTAATCTTATCATGACTCAATAAATTTAGTATTAAATTTTTTGTATGAGTATATATATTTTAGTCTCTGCCCCATCTGTCTGTCAGTCTATCTATCTATCATCTATCTATCTATCTATCTATCTATCTATCTATCTATCATCTATCTATCTGTCATCTATCTATCTATCTATGAAAGTTGTTCTTTTTTTGAGCATCTGTGAAACACTATTTTTTGTGATTTTTTTTGGTCAAAGCAGCAGGATAAGTTGCTTTTCACATATTACATGAAATAAGCAATCTCAGTCTCTCTAAGCTTAGCACTGCCTCTTACTTATACCACAGTCCAGAGAGTGTTTGAACGCTAACCCTCATGTCTGAAATTAGGAAATCAGAGATTTTGGAAAGAAGTTATAGCCCCAGAAGTCTTATTTAGGAGTCAATCTACTTTAATTCTTTCAGTCCATGAATGGAATTGAGGGCGAGAGGAAAACATAAATTCCCCCAAATGCATGCAAAATTTCCAGGTGTGTGCTGCACCTCTGCTGGGGTTTCAGAGCTTTCTTCAGTGCCTCAGTAGGAATATTAAAGGTCACAAGTTCTACATCTTGCTTAAACTGCAGGAAGTAAAACAGAAGAAATAGTTTTCAGTAAACCATTTGGGTGTCTGAAATCTGCAATCCTGAGAGTCCAAGATGAAAAGGGCTTGTAAAAGTTAAGCAGGAATCTCTGGAGTAATTGCTGCTAATTTTTAGAAAGCCCCAGGAAGACCTGGCTGCTGGGGTTCTTCTGAGAGCCCTGGAATGAGCTCCCCTTCTTTCCATCTCACACAAAGTACTTCGACCTAGCTAGGAGTGTGAGGGAGGAGGCGATAGTGCAACAGCACCTCGCTGTCCTCTTTTCTAAGTGTCTGGCCTGGGAGATCACTTTCCTGTCTCTGTGAATCTCTCTCCAACTTGGTGAAGGCTGGATTGCCGAGTTAGGCTACTTCTGAGGTGCAGGGAGATAGGGACAAGGTCCAAATGTTGGGGCTTGGAACTAAGGAAAGAGATGATGGCCTAGGCCTTGGCATGAGACTTGGGGACAAGACTGCTGCCTTGCTAAGCAAGGATAATAAAAAATGCCAAGAAACTGAAATACAGCAGCTCCTTCCCACAAGTCTTTTTGTAAAGCAGAGTCTGTAGCCCTCTGTACCCAGCTGGATTTCTGCCCATGTTCTGTTGCCTTGTTTGTTTTTGGTCTTTTTTTATTTTACTGTATTTTTTTGGTTGAATTATTTTCAGGGGAGGTTTATTTTTTTCTTTTGGTGCTGAGGACCAAACCCAGGGCTTCCAGCTTGCTAGGCAGGCATTCTACCACCGAACCAAATCCCCAGCTCCTCTGTCCATGTTCTGGACCAGGGTGATTCTTGGTGTCACAAGGATTGCCTAAAACCATAAATAGGACCTAGTGGTGGGTTTTATTGATTGGCGAAGCATACTTTCTGTATGCTGAAGAGTAGACATTTCTGACATTGTTTTTATGGGGAACTTCTCCAATTGCCTATCTACTGAAAGATAAGTTGTTTTTGGTTGAACCTGTAGCTCCTAACTAGATTTTCAGTTAAATTCAAAGCCATCTCTCCCACCTGACTGCCTCTGTCTTTGCTTTTGTTCCTTAAGTGGGAATTTGTGTTTCATGATTTTTTCTTTTGTGCCTTTGCTGCTGGTTTTCTCTCTGTCCAGCTGTTTCTCTTAAAACCCCTCTCCCTCTTCAATGCTGCCTTCTTTGCTCAGGGTCTGAGCCTTGGAGATCCCTCCCTGTGCTTCTGATACCCAACCGCTTCAGTCTACCTTGATTTCTAGAGGACTATGTCCCTCAGGAGAAAATGTGAGAGCTGGGCCACCATCTTCTGCACCTTCACACTGCCCTGAACCACGTCTTAATAAATACTCCCTGGAAGAACTTGCTGTGTCACTAACAGGGACACTTATCACTACAGATTACCTTTGAAAAGTTTAGTCAGGCTTACAACTTCTGTCGCTATATCCATTTTACAATAGGCTTTGTGGGCCCAGTTCTCTTATTCTCCCCAAAGGGGCAGATTCTCTCTATCGCATAGAGGAAGTTAAACTCTCCACATGGACCCACTACTCAAATCCTAGTCATTGTCCTCCAAAGCCACTGCCCATTCCTTCTTTGCTCTGAGCTTTCTCCTGGGAAGGGAAAGAGCAGGTTTACTCAGAAGCTCTCCACTCTCCTGGAGCAACGTGTGCCCCTGTGATTCTCAGCCAAGCTTCATTCCCCCAGGAGGTCGCCAGAGATGAGTTGGGCATATTGCTTGGCTTCTTTTGGCAGGAGTAGCACTCACATGTATCCCAGACTCCAGGTCCCTGTAGCTACTGTTCTCTGGCTGAGACAAGTGTCATGACCATTTGCTTAAAAAGATCACAGCCCTTGTTTGGATACCGTTCCCACCCTCAGCCTGCTTTGGGGCAGGAACCGGCTTTGATCTGTGTGCAGGCCTGGGAGGTTATGGCCTTAATTAATTCATGCATAACAATCTGACTTTCTTTTCCATTCAGAGAAAAGCATAATCATTTTAAAGCCCTAATAAGGTTGAATCCTTAAAAATCCAAGTGAATCTTATTTCCATACGTCTGCTCAGGGTGATCTCTGCATAGCATGGAAATAAAAAAAAATAATGGAAATGTTTCTTTCTAATTACCAGAATGATTGCTGTTAGAAGAGGAATTCTTATCCTTGAACAGGATTTTAGAAAAAATATATATACAGCAGCAGAAAACCATTGCCAAATTCTGAATTGGAATCTAGTTTTTGTTATGTGGCTGCACCACCCTACTAATCCACAGCATTGTATGGAAATGCCATAAAATTGAAGAAAACTAGAAGCATGAGGGAGACCATGGATATGAAAGCGCTTTGTAAACAGCAATGTGCTTTGTGAATGTGACATGTTATTATTGCTTGACTTCTGCAGTTCCCTTCCCCATGGTTAGAAATTATTAGATGTCCCCTGACTCCTGTCAGACTCCTTTTTAATGATCTTTAAGCCTTATTCCTAAAGGCAGGGCAGTGTTGGTGACAGAAAAGTGCTTAATAATTTGTTTATGGTAAAATTCTATCCTAATTAGTTGATCTCATTAGTTTCAATAAGGCGTCATTCCAGCCAGCATTCCTTCTCCCCAGTCAGTCAGCCAATCCTGTTGAGTATCCCTATAAGCTCTTTCTCTTACTGCTTGCATTGTTTCCAGTCCTGCCACTCAAATTTGTGATCTCTCACCTCCCACCTGGTGGTGGCTACTCAATCTCACATCCAATTTGCCATTGATGAAAGCCAGAGGAGTCTTTTGGTAATAAACCATGTGATGTCACCCCAACTTCATAGCCTGTAGTGTGTGCTTATCATGGCCCATAGTACCCTACAAGGGGCAACCCTGTTAGCTCTCAGTTTCTTGTTCTGGCTCCCTCTCCCACCCTGGCTTTATGAACCAATCTCTGGAAGACTCAATGCTTCTTTCTACTTGGCTTTTGCTGTTTCTTCTTTCTGGAATTTCTCCAGGTTTCTGTGTGGGGTGCTGCCTGAACATGTCTGAGCTCCTCTGTCTCTTCTTCGAGGTGGCCTTCCCTGACCATTCTGCTCAGAGTGCCTGCCGCTTCCACCAGCCACTTCCATCTTCCCACATCCTAGTTTCTTCTAGATCTTACTTTCCAACATCATTTTGGTGTAACCATTTACTATTCAACTCTTCCTTGTCAAACATATATTCCATGAGGTCAAGAACTAGATCTGTGCTAGTCTCTACTATTTCTTCTAGTAGAGCATCTGGAATATATAGGATTCAAATTTATTTACTGAATAAATGAGCATTAACTAAGTGTAGACAGTACTAAGGGAAAAGAAAGAAGAAATGATGTGCCATGCAGTTTGGTTTATTTTGGCACTCTAAAATGGCAAGCTGGTTTGGTGAGACACCTCTAGTCCCAGCACTCTGGGAGGCTAAGGTAGGATGATTGCGAATTTGAAACCAGTCTAAGGAATTAGTTTAGTTACAGAATTAACTCATTGTTGATAAAATAACAGCAGGTGCTCGAAAGCCCTGTAGCTTTTGATAGGTTTTGTTAAGTTAGTGAGAAGAGCTTATGATGCTGGAAATCTTGCATTCTCCTTCAGACTTTACTAAAAGAAACAGAACATAAATTATTTTTCAAAAGAAAATAATTATATCTAGGGAAAATCCTGCTGTCAAGTCAGAAAGATTAAGAGAATGTTTTTATTTCTTTCCTAGGTCTTATTCATTCATTCTGATATGCATCACCTCATGGTGGGCATTCATTCTATAAATACCTTTTGAGCATGTCCCCTGTGCCAGAACTCTGTAGAACCAGGCAGATAATGTCCCTGTTCTGAGAAATGTTGTCCAGCAATTTCTCCTCTGTATCAATTGAGCATGAACAGACCTGCCACATGTTGTCTCCTCCATGGAGTTTAAGGAAGACAGAAAGTGATGGTGAGTTGGCCTGGAGGTGTCACATGCAAGGTCCCATGTCTTTTCAAAGCCTGGTGCAAGAGTGTCCTCTGAAAAGAAGAAGGTTGGGTCAATTGTTCTTAAAATGAACTGCATGAGTAAGCCACAAGGCAGCCATGCTGCCACTGAGGGTCTGCCAAGTATTCTGAATCAAGAATGACAAAGTTTGGGCAAATTGTTTTTCCAATTTGGCACAACAACCCAAATCAGATTTGGACCTATTGTGTCTCAGAATCTAGTCACTGCTAGCAAAATGCCTGCTTGAGAGAAGAAAGAGTGTACAGAGTTTGGAATTAGACAGCATGTAACCAAGACTAAATTTAAATTGAGTTTAGGGAGTTTCAAATAATTTGCCTCAAAATTAACATCAGTAAAAAAGATTAACTGAAATGAAACACTCCTGGGCAAAAATTACAGATGGGATTTGTTCAAACTTCTTCCAGTTTTTCCATTGTTGGTTGAAAAAGACATAAACTTGGAGCATTGGCAGGATTTTAAGCCTTTAAGATTCTTACAAACTATGAGTTCCAAGTTTTTGGAATGTTTAAAGATCTTTTTCCTGACATTTCTAATTTCTGCTAAGTAGTGAAATGTACCACCCACATATAACTACAGGTCAGAATTTCAGAGCTAGAAGGAACCCTAGAGACAACTCAGCACAGTCCATACATTTCTAGAGCTGCAAATCAAGACTCAGGGAGGCAAATAAATTTGCTCAAATATTATACTGTAGCTGGCAGCAGAGCCAGGACCTAGTTTTATTTCATCTTATGGAAATACCTGGTAGGGACAGCTTGTGCTTTACTCTCCTACTTAAGAGGGTCTGTAAAGTCTCTGGAATTTTGGTGGATTTTTTTTTACTAGAAATACAAGATATTGATAGTCAGAAAACTTGGGTTATGCAATCTTGCTTCTTCTTATTGAGAATTTCAAGGATGTGCCAGTTCAAAATTAATGGGCATTGAGAAGATGCCTTAAAATGGAACATAAAACCTGAGGTGCTGCAACTGGACACTTGTGGTTGAGAATTCCCTCACTCTAATGTCCTTTATGCTGATGACAACAACTCTGTTCTCTGTGGAGTTTTGAAGCCCAGAGTTCCACCTTGCTTCACGGGAGGCAGTACCCATTCTAAAAGCAGGAGACAGTGAATTGAGTGAAATATCTATCAGCATCTTTGTAGAGTTCTTCTTTACTCAGGAGACTGTTCCCTTTTAGAATCCTTTAGTCTCTAATTTCATGTTCCTGATAGTTTCATGTCACGTGAAAACCATGAAGACAATACAGGGAGGACAGGACTTTGGGTTGCAGTGGGTGTGCCTGAAGCCTCTGTGTGGGGTGGAGTGTTAGTCACCAGCTTTCTTTGAATGTGCAAGTTATGCTTCACACAGAAGGGAGGGCCTGGCAGGACTTTGGTGCCACAAAAGAGAATTTTTTCTTTTTTAAATGTGGGAAGGTACAGCTACCGATTCCTGGGACCCAGGGCCTCTGCCCTCCAGCCCCACCCCTTTTGTACAGCAATTGTGTCCAGACAGGGAGGAGTATGGTTCTAAATGAAAATTTAAAAGGTTCCAAGTGAGGAGGAATTTTGGCAGGGCAGAATTGGGAAGTGTTGTCTGAGTGGTGATTATCTGGCTGGGCCTTTGAAAATACTTAGGCATTACCTAGTGCAAGCCAATTTTTTTTAAAGTTGTTTTAACTATTTGAGATCAATGATCGTCTTTATCTCACCTCCTCCCAACACTCACACCACTCACAATGATAACACCTTCCCCCTTTCCCCTCCTCAGCTTTTGTAAGCCAAGGCGCCTAGTCTTTTGGGAGTTGGACGGCAGATCCGAGGTAGCAGCCTTAGTGAGCGGGAGCCTGTGGCCCTTCAAGGCTGCTTCTAGCCACTTCTGCACCTGGCCTGGAAAGAAAAATTATTTGAATTTTCATTGTACACATAGTTAAGATTATATTTCATTAATTAATGTCCACTCCAATCAGAGTCTATAATACCCAGGGAAATTAGCCTTTCTTTTAGCTCACACTAATAAATAAGGAGTATAACAAAATAATACTTGAAAACACATGGTGTTTACTGCCCAAAAGCACTTTCATCTATTTTCTTAAATATTTCTTCCAGAATACTTCACCGGTTGAATTTTTATGAGGACTTGGAGATTCAATATTTTTCATAATATTTTGATGATGATAAAAACATTTGTATTCAAAAGAACTTATTAAGTATTGTTACTGATAATACTATCAATATTGAAGTCATTTGACTCAATTAATGAGCCACAACAGAAATTTCTTTCTTTGATAAAGATTATCTGTCTGACTTTTTTCACTTTCTGTTCAAGAGAGAGTGGGCAAGGTGATTCAGGCATCAGAGTTTAGCTGAATGATCCATATTCCACAAGTTGAATTGGTCACGCTTGGAGACCGTTTCTTCTTGTGGCTTAGAAAAAAAGGATTTATATAGTTATTCTGTCTGGCACTTAGATCATCAGTTTGCACAGATCCACATCAAGAAGAAATGAGGTTCTTTGTATGTTAGATTTGCAGAATGGCTTCACATGTTTTGACCTGGTAGCTGTAGAACAAAACAGAAATAGTGCAAGTCAAGATCTTTGCCGCCTTTCAGAGTCCACTGGACTACATTATAATGAGTTACACCTTGGAATGCCATTCTGTGATCTTTATCCTGTGTGATTTGGCTTTATTATTCCTCTTACCATTCTTCATATTTTGGGGGACCTATGATATTCCTGTTACTCTTCATCAGGACTGTTTGTATGAACACTATCAGAGGAAGTTCACACTGGTTGTTTGTGAGGATTTCAATAAGACCTCTCTCAATGAAGACCCCTCCCTCTTCGAGCATGTTCTGGAGGAGGATGCTAGCCTAGATTTCAGCTCTAGTAAGAGGCCTACCTAAACTGGACGTTGAGTCCTAAGCACTTTGTCTGGAAGGAGAGGGACAATACCTCTTCTGGAGCTTACTGTCTTCTGGATTGCACTCTCCGATGCTGGGTACCAAGATGGCATGCACCACAAGGAGGCAAACTGAGGCTGGGATGAGACAGTCCTGAACCCAGGAGAACAAGTCATGATTTACAAACTTGATAAAAAGCACTGATTATTTGTTCTCTCTCAACCTCTTTCTCTTCTTCAAAGCCTTTAGTCTTTTCTTAATTGTACTGGCCTCAGCTGGCCATTAAGGGATGGTTTGAGCTGTACCTGATCCATAATACTTTAAAGATAGTGACTTTTAGACGGGGGTGGTGGTGGCAGCAGTAGTGAAGGACAGACATACAATGCTGAGGAGAGGAGACGGATTCAGCACTAGTGTCAGGGCGGCGCCACTGCCCCATTGCTGGGAGAAAGGCTATGACCAGGGCCAATTTAGAGGATATTGGTGTTATTTTATAAAGGAAAGAGGAGCCTACCTAACAGCTCTTTGCTTCTTTGTTTCTAGCATGGACTTTTTGTTTCATTGTTTCATTTTATTGCCTGGCTCCTTTCTTTTTCTATTTTAAAGAGGAAAAAAAAAAAACCCCTGAAAACAAATAACAAGAACAAAGACAAAAATAAAGCAATATAAAACAATAAAAATGGTACAGAATTTCAAATAAAGAATAGACAATTAACAATGGTTGTTATATTATGTATTGTTATCATCAAATTTGTTGTTTATGGTGACCATATTTATCACCATGCAAAATTTATCAAAATTAAACATCAACTCTTCCTTTCAATAAACTTTAATTTTTTCCTTGTTGCTTTCATATTTTTCAATTTAATTTAAAGAGAGTATAATACTACATAAGACATTAGAGATGATGCACATTTGAAAGAACAAGATGGAAGGCGTTCAACCACCATTATATTGTACATTGCTGTCTTCAATGTAGCTGCTCAGATTATAGATATTAGCATATACAACTGGTTAAAGTAAAAATTTTAAACATTAAGGGCTACCTTCAAAAAATTAATAGAAATTAGTAGTACAACCATCTGAGCTATCTTGTCTATATACTTATATAATTTTTCCCCTTTCTTGTTTCTGTGTTTCACAGATACTTCAGGAAACTTGAGCCATGACTGTTACTTCTACTAACATAAAGGACATAGGTTTTGAAGCAAGTAGTCTGTGATTAATCTCTGGAGAGAAAGTGAATTTTTATCCTAAATGATCACCATAAGCATGGATTTCCCTCTCTTAAATGTGAAAATCATGATACCTAAGCAGTTAATAGATATCTAATAAATGTCACTTGGAAAAGTGAGGCTGGAGGTACAATGAATAGATAAGTGAGCTCTTATTCACCATCTTTAAATATGACACCTGTCACAAGGCCATCACCAACAACCTGGCACACACTGAATGTGAAAGGTAACCAGCGGGAATGACTTGGCTGGCAGGGACGCTCAGCTAGCGCACCTCTGTGTTTGTGGTTGGAGCTGAATCCACCACTGGAGTCAGCTTAAGACAATTCAACTTCCTGGGACCACCTGTAGGAAACCTGTGTGTGGGCAACACACTGCCATGCCAGCACAGCTTTAATTCTTAGCAACTTGTAATGTATTTTCCTTAATAGGTAAATTGAATGAATATGGAATGTTAAATACTGTGAGGTTTTTTTTTGTTTGTTTTGTTTTTAAATAATGATTTTTTAGACCTAACACTATGATGTAGTTTTGGGGCTGTATATATCTGCAGTATTTTTGTTAATTGCCTAGAAAAAAAGGAAAGAGAACCCCATTACCCACACAGGTATTTGCATTCACCGATTCACTGGCTTCTTTCCTTTTTTTTTCTTTCTAGAATCATTTCCTACAGCTTCAGTGAGACATAATATTCGACATTTTTCACTACACTAAAAGCTCTAGGGAGAAAGGGCTTTCTCATCTTGTTCATTGACATGTTCTTGCACTTAGCACAGTGCTTCTCACAGAGTAAGCCTTTGACGAATTGTAGTGAATGACTGACTGCAGACACAATCTCCTTATCTTTCTTTCTATTTTTTCTGAATGCCTGTAACACCTCTTACTTGTAAAGGCTTCCCCTCAATCCTGGTTATTCTCTCTCATAGAAAACAGGTTCACCGTTACAGTGGGTACTATATCAATTTATTTGTTGTATATTTGTTTAATGTGTGTTTCATCCATTTGAAAGAGAACTTCATTGAAAACGAGATCCACATTTTTTTCTGTTCCTTGTTCCAGTACACCGCCTGGCCCAGAGTGGTGCTTAATAAGGAGTAGGTGTTTGTAAATAAATAACAGCTGATTGGATGGAGGAATAGCTTCCATACATGAGGTGGACCCCTGGCCCTCTTTCCTACTTGAGCAGTGTAGAACAATGAAGAGCACCAGAGGGGATGACCAGGAGCACCCTTTGTCCCAGCAGATTCTAGAGATTGAGTGGCTACAAAGGGAGAAAGAAATTCCCTATTTCAGCATACTGTAGCATGGCCTCAGACGGGTCCAGATCCAGCTGTGGCTCTAAGAACAGACTGTGTGATCTTGAGCAAATTGTACAACCTCCCTGAACTTCTTTTCCTAAAATATAAATTTAAGACACAACTAGTACTTAAGTAAAGTGGTTATTTGGATGATTATACAGATAATGTATATAAAGTACAAAGCTTGATACCTGGCACAGAATGAGGATATGTATTCAGTAGAAGTTATTTTGAATTAATAATAACACTAGAAGTCCATCAGTGGGCTAGCAGTGTCCTGGGACTCAATTAGTTTGTAATTAAATGTATTAAACAATGTCTTATGCTCTACTTCAGTGAAGGGAATTATTGCTTTGCTCTTAATGGCTATAAATTTCTACTGAGCTAAATAATAGAATCAGAGTGAATTCCCTACAGTGAAAGTTGGATTTAGTACGATCTAGAAGGTTGTAGTGTAAGGCACACTGTCACTATGGATTACAGTATCTGAGTACCCCAAATATTACAGTTATTTAATGATATGCTAGATAGCCTTTTAAAATTTCTTTGATAAGAAGAAAATTCAAGTTCCTAAAAAGAGTTTAAAAGAAATCTGTCTCTAACCTTAGCAAAATATGATTTAAACAATATCCTGTGATAAAAATAATTATGTAAATATCTTTATCTTTTGTCAAAAATACATTACAAATGTATTTCTTTTTCCTAATTAGACAATAATCTTTGAACATAAAGTCCAAAAATATTTAGTCTTACTGGCATAATGCAATTATATTTCTAACAATTTAGAATATATATATATATATATATATATATATATTTAAGATAATTTGCAGTGACAGGTAAGACCAAATTACAGGAACCAGAAACTTAATTATTTTAAATTGAATAATCTTACTAACCAGTGTCACTCATTTCAAGGGAACAAAGGTAATGGCTTTTTAAAATGTCTTACTTGTATTAATAATTCTGTTATAATTTCCCACTAAGTATATCAGAGTTCTTCAATATCACAAACACTGCAAAAGCTGGACATTTACTTCTTCATTAAATGCAAGAAAATGCATCCACTCCATCTACCCCCCGACTATCCATTTATCCAGGGATCAGTAGAGACTTTCTCCACAATAGTCAGGCTACAATTTTCTCATCATTCTTCAATTGGAGAAAAATGCTATTTAGGGACACAGTTTCACATTTCAGACCTTGTGTTACAGGTGGGTGGTATATTGTAGAACAATTTTTCTCTATGTTACTCATACCTTCAAGTTTTTGACAGGATAAAGACTTTGGCAAGCTACTAGTTTCTCGTGTTTGTCATCGCTTTCCTGTTTAAGGGTTGGCAGGGTACAGGATCAAGAAGAGAGGGTTTGGGCCCTGCACTTATGACACATAGCTTCTGAGCTACATGGGGGAAACCACCTTTCTATTTCCTTCCTTTCTACTTTTGAAACATTTAATAGGAAGTGCACCTTCAGGGATAGCAGAAGTGACACTGAAAGCTGTCTTCATGGTACATAGTTGTTATTACCAGTAGCCTATCTTTTTTTAAAAAGGCTATGAATTCAGGACATGGGTGAGACTGATATACACAGGTTGAATACACAGTTTAGGAAGATTAGTTGACAGTTTTGTTGACAGTTTCCATAAGTATGTGATTGATTGAGCTTGTATTTTCATTCCATTGAAGATAATGACGATCAAATGTTACACTTAATAGTTATATATTTATTTGTTTTCTGAAACTTTAGTATGAGTTACATTTATGTTTTCACACCTCTTTCATCATTTCCCATTGGCATACCTATTTAATAAAACAGAAGCAAGAACGTAATTCTCCTTAAATAATTCCCTATTTCTCTTCTCTGCATCTCAGCAAGACTTATGGAAAGAGTTGCTTATATATGGTGTCTCTACTCCCTCACTGTTCTTTTTCTACTCAACTGCCTTATCCTGGCTTTTACATCTATTGTTCCACTAATGACCCCTATTAAACTCACCAGTAACTTGTATCTGCCAAAGCTATTGGCTGATATCTCATTCCCATGTTATTCTCCCTCTCAGTAGTAGCTGAACACACTCTTCTAACATATATCACATGTTAAATACACTTCTTTGGCTTGAGACATCATTATCTTGCTTTTTCTCTTAGGGCCATTTTTTTTTCAGATAGAATCTCACTGCATAGTTCAGATGGCACCTGAACTCACTATGTAGACGAGGCTGGCTTTGAACTTGCAGCAGTTCTCCTGCCTCAGCCTACCAAGTGCTAGGATTATAGGCATGTGCCACCACACCTGGCTCAGAACCAGTTTTGATTCTTCCTTCTCTAAAAGAACTCTGTGTATCAGTGGGCCCAAGGCTTAGGTCATTATCTCTACTAACTACTCTCTTCTCAAGTTGCATGGTGCTGAGTCCTCCACAAACTGGTGCATCTCAAATGTATATGTCCAGTCTAGAGTTGTCCAGAGAAACAGAACCAGCATGGTGTGTGTGTGTGTGTGTGTGTGTGTGTGTGTGTGTGTGTACTGTTTTCAGGAATTGGCTCGCATACTTATAGAAACTATCAACTAAAGTCTGCTGGGCAGGACACTAATTTCAAGTCCCAAACAAGAGGTGATGCTTCAAGTGCTAAGGCCTTTTGATAGAGGATTCCTGTTTGTTTGAAGGGTATCAGTCTTTTGTTTTCCTTAGGCCTTCACTTTAACAGACAGAGTCCTCCCACATGACGGTAGGCTATCTGCTTTACTTAAAATTCACCACTTTAAATGCAAATCTCTTTGAGAACACTCTCAGAAATATCCAGAATAACATTTGATAACATCCAGGTGCTGTGGTCCAACAAATTTGACACATAAAATTAGCTATCACAGAACTCAACACTACAACCGGAATGTCTATGAGGTGCAAAGAGGAGGGAAACATAAAGATCAAGTGACATTCCTTTATTTAAAAATGTGATGCTAGTGAACTTCCTGCTGAAAACTAAGGAGTGAAAATTGACAACCTTCTTGAAAGGCAGCCATTGCACGATATTCTCAAACTTGGGACAAATATCAAGACAAAAATCCCCATCCCATGACAACCTTGTAAGTACATATATAGATTTAAATTCAGCTGCTAAATCATCTTGTGTGCTCCCTGACACCTTGGAGAGCCTTGTTCTGAAACTGAACACTTACTTCTGAACCAATGATCTTCCCATTCTGCATCCTCTGACCCCAGATGTAGCTGGTAAATCTTCATGGGCTTCTCGGACTAATTTTTTGGTGATTCAACTTTACGTGTTTAAAGTTACTATGAATCCCACTCTTCAGCTGGTCCCAGCTTCAGGCCACTCAACATAATTTTCTCGCACTCTTATTCATGAGATGAATACTGTCATTATTCTAAAGAACTCCTTTTAAATGATCCATTTTTATATCAGGTCAGGAATTTTAAACACATATGAGACTTTTAGAGAAAGGTCTAATTCTTTATTCCCTTTCTTACATCCAGAGATTGTTTCTGTCATCACAATTATTTTAGAAGCATCTGGGATTTAGTTCTTTAAAGGAATTCTCTCTGCCAAATTCAGACAAGTATTCCAAATGGTACTTATTCTATTTTCAGCATTCTCTTCCCCATCCCATGACCACCTAAAAAGAGCACTTGGTTTGAAAAATGGTAGGCAAAGTCCTTTCTAACTCCTCATATTGCAGCCTCACTCATAGAAAATCTTTCATCCTGCCTGCCACAGGTGTTCTTTACTTTCTCAGTCAAATGCAAATATTTTGTCTATTTGGTAAGAGCTTCACATTCACTGGGCCACCTTTTATCAGCGATGGTACCTCTGCATTCTGATTGACCTCCTGTCATCCTGTCATGCCTGCCTTTGGGGGTAGTGACCTCCTTGTTGGCAGCTTTTGGGGGCAGAGCTCTGATCGTGTTTTCAACCCTTGATCTGAAGCTTCTGAAGAGGTTCAGACCCAGCTATCTTGGATACAGAGATCTCAAGCTAAATATATTCTTGGATATAGATTACCAGGGACCCTGTCTTCAGGTTATAAGTAGTACTTGAAAATTACAGTTAATAAAATGACACTTCCTGCTTATGTGGCTCTCAATCCTTGGACACATAAATTGCAGGTACAATGCTCTGAAAAGAAGAATGTGAAGCTCCCCAAATTCATAACACAATAATAAAAACCATATGGAAATCAAAAGCAGCATTTTAGTTGTATCTATTTGCTATTGCTACCATAACAAATTCTAGAAACACTCACTTATTATCTCACTGTTCTGGAGACCAGAAGTCCAGGCACAATGTGTTCTAGATTATTCTCTGCTTAGCATCTCACAAGGTCAATGTCCAAGGTGTCAGTAGGGTTGCATCTGACTATGCAGGAAGCTCTGGAAATGAATTTGCTTCCAAGTTCATACAAGTTGTGACCAGAATGCAGTTGTATAGCACTGTAAGGCTGAGGAAGGGCCCTGTTCCCCTGCTGGCTGTTGTCTTGGCTTCTAAAAGCTGCCTACATGTATTGTTTCATGTCTTGTTCTTTCATCTTCAAAGCCAACAGCCACAAGTTGAGTCCTCTTCACACTTGCAGTCTCTTGCTCCTGTACCTCCTGCCCTGTCTGTTTTGAAAGGTTCAGGTGATTGAACAGAATCCTCCTGAATGATGGAGCCTGCTCTTACTTTCAGCTGATTAGTAACTCTAACTGTACTTGTAAAGTCCCAGCTCAGCATGCCTAGATGAATGTTTCACTGAATAGCTAAGAGAAGTCAGTTCTGTAATTATTTCTACCACGTAGTTCATGTTTTTCAGTTGCAAGTCTAAGTTCTGACTATATTTCTACTTTTGCCCTAAATATCTAGGCATCACATTTTACTTACTAAAGCTACCCAAATCTTCTGCTCTGAAACACTACTATGAACACAATAATATGCAATGTATTAATTATTATAACTATCATACTAATCTATTTTGAAATTATTTCATTGCTATTTTATCTTTTATTCTTGTTAAAATGAATTTTAAAAAACCCTGTTCTGTCCAAGGGTCATAGGACTCTTCAGCTGTGTTCTACTTGCCAGGTCCCCAAAACTCTCTGAGCCTTACTTTCCTCAATTATGAGACTGTCTACTGCACAATATCATTCCAAACATTAAATAAAATTTAGTGTGAATAAACTTTGAAAATTGCCAAGTAAATTACAACTGTTTGTTGTGTTACTTTATGTTCTAAATATACATATTAAAAAACTAGGATGGAAATTTTCATAAATATATATATATATATATATTGCTATATCATGGTGATTTCTAAACTTAGTAGAAATTAAAGTCAGAAAAACTACAGAGAGTCCCCTGATTAGTTGGGTAACTTTGGGCATACCGTTTGCTTCTCAGGACCTTTCTTCCTCCTCATTTGTGAATTACATGTTTGACAAAAAGCCCTCCAATCTCCCATTCAACTCTGAAATTCTTTGTTTCTATTTGATGCTCTTTCTCCACAATGCACTAAGAATCAGAGTTTGAAGACGCCATCTATTTATAGTCAGCTCTTCACGAGATGACTATAAAGTGCGGCAGACATGCTCATAACACTGGGACTAGAAATCTCCTCGAGCATAACCTGAAGTGTATCTGTAAATCCTGGTGGTTTTGCAGTCCTTCATCATTATAGTCAAGCATATCTTCAGCACCTGATTGAGAAATATTTGTCTGTTGAATGGTTTCAGATAGTTTGAAAATACATGTTAATCAACTAGATATTGCTTCAGAAAAAAATACAGCTTTACATTAATAAAAAATTGTCCTTGAATTTTCTTTCAAGAATTAAGCATGAACATAAATTTTAATTTACTCATTGTGAACTGCATTTCTCCAACTTTTCAAATTGTGCATTAAGAAATAGCTCAACTGTAAAATTCTCTTTCTATTCTACGTAAGAACTTTGTTTTTATTTTAAGTGCATTGTGAAGACTAAGCAGTCTTCAAAGGCTGAAGGATTACTAAATGAATTCAGTGTTTTGTGTTACTCTATTTTTTCTGGATCTAGAATAGGACTATTTCTATACATTAGTTTTAAACTTTAAAAAGAGCTCACTTTCCTCAAACTTACTTCTAGTGGGTTTTCTACATAGAATACTCTTTTTTTTTTTTTTTTTTTTTCTACATTACTAGCGAAGGTAACATGATTGTGAATGTACAAGTTCCTTTGCCTTTGACAAGCAGCTTGGAGAGCCTAAGTCCTGGCAGGGGCCATGCCAGAACAGGAAAATGACAGGGCTGGCTGAGTGTGAGCACAAGTCCCTGTCATGTTTGAGTTAGTGCTCCTTAAAGGGGGAAAATGAGTTATTTTGACCACACTGTGGTGGTCAACCAGCCTTCACTTAAGAAAATAATTTTCTTTGCCATGGTAATCTCCTAGGTTGTTGTAGCTGGCTGGAGCTGAAGTTTCCTAAGATGAATGTGGCATGCAGAGTGTTTAGTTCTAATCAGTCGCATGTGTGTGATGGTTTCGGCCTCATGGCTCTGAAGTAGGGTTGAGTGGAAATGTTAGACACCGAAGCACTGAACAAGGTCAGAGTGTGGCTTCTCACAGCTCACTCACGGCTTCTGATCTGCCAGCTGGCAGTTCTAACCTGAGGTTTTTGACACCATAGAGACAATAAAAGAAGACATGAGAAAAAGGGAGAGCTTCTCTTACCAAAGGACAGGAGGGTTTAAAGTAGCAAAACTATAACAAACCTTGAATTTGTTCTTAGAGTTGCAAGAAAAAAGAAGAGGAAAAAGTAAGAGATTCACAGAACAGGGTGCTGTTTGGTTCACTTGATTCACTGAACAAACTGAGTACCTACATTGTGTTCAGGACCTCTCACGCCTGTCGCTTGGGATACAACAGTGGGCAAAACGAAAACCCTAGTGCCTGTGGGATGTTGGGTGGTCTACTAGGAAGACCAGTCTCAAAAGTACACTGAGGAGCTGCTTACTTCCTACCCTTTGATTGGAGGGAACTCATCTGGGGGTCTTTCCAGTCCTCCCAGGATGTATTCACGTGAGCAACATGTGTCTCTCCCCCACCCCCAATCCCAGACACAAGGGACCTGCTAATTCTGCCTCATTGCAGGCCCTTAGAAACTCTAGGTTTGGGGGGAGCAATTTTCATTCTTCCCAATTTCAAAGACGGTTGGTAAGCCACAGTTAATGGGTAATTCTGCTAGGCAGACTTACTTGTGCTCGGGAAAGAATAATTGTGGACTGACATGCACATTGTCCTTAAATGGAGCTGGAATATGTTTGTAGGATAGTTAAAGAATTTAGTCCCCTGATATAAGAATGAGTGGGAACAAGGCTGGGGAAGTAAGCTTTGGTGACTTTTTCTGTTCCTTTTGATACCTTCCAAACCTTGTCCTTCAAATGCTTTCGATGAACACCACACAGCTGCTGCCCTCCTGCATTGGCCACCGTGTACACAATTCCAGCTGGAGTTTTCCTGTCTCCCTTCCAGATCTTGCTAAGATTCAGCCAGGCAACAGAGACATCTGATAAACTTAGCCTGAACCATCAGTGGCAGACACCTGGCTCAGAGTGATGGTTTTCCTTTTAACAACTCTTAATGCCTTTGAGCCCTGAATGAGTTAACCATGGGAGATTTCAGGCAGGGCCAGGGAAAAGCCAGAGGGCTCTGGGGTGTGCTCAGTTCTTTTCTTATTCTAAAAGTGCATAAATTGACTAAGGGATATCTCTGTCATGTCTACTGTGACTAAAGAGAAGGAGAAGGCATCTGGGAGTGGTTCTGGCAAAAGTCTTCTTTCTCCACATTTGAAAACTCTACTCAAGCAGGTCTTTCAAGCAGAGATTCTAAAATCTTGGAACCAAAGTCTGACTTGACTTTCTTAAGGCATGTTTTTCATTCTGAGTTTGTGCACCTCATGTGTAATTGTTTTTGTCAGATCTTCCCTCATCAAAATTGTGACTTTTTCAGCATATCTCTGGATGAAGCATGGTTCTTGTTTGAGACTTACCCCCAGGAACTGCTGAAACATCTGTAGCCCTCATCGCTAAACTTCCAGAGATGGACCCTCAGGAAGGTGGGGAAAAGAACTCCAAGGTGATTCTTTGAATCATTCTTTTAGAAATAAATGTAGACATAAAATTTTGTTTATTTACACTTTCACTTTTCAGTCTTTTTGAATTAAAAGGTAGGAAGTTGAAATTTGAGCCAAAGGCAAGCATTTATATTTATAAATATAATTATCCATAATTTTATGTTTAAAGATTGTTTTGACTACCATGTTTGTTATTTTGGAATTTCCGAGTTACTTCACATAGTTTTACTTATTAAAACTATGTCAGCTGTATGCATCTCGTTATTTCCCTGATCCTGATACCTGTCCCCTGAATTCTGAAGCCACTTTCATATACATAAAATAGAGTGACTATCATATTGATAGGAAAAGTGCTATTATGTAAGTATATATAATTTCATATAATTCTTAACAGCACTGTGGATTAGGTAGTGTTTGTAATATTTATGTTTTTGCAAGTGAGAGCCACCCACCTTCTTAATAAAGAAACAAGGACCTGAAGGAAGGTATTCTTGCCCACCTCCACACTCCCTTCCAAGCGCTCACGATAGTCAGATCTCGGTGGGTGCTCCTTCTCTCAGAACCATGATCTCTATCTGTAAAGTGCCTTTGTTCCCATTCATGCCCACAGAGCCTTCACCCACTTGGGAGACACCTTTCATCATTGTGGCCCTGCTTACTTAAGGGTCTGGGTGGATGTTTACCTACAGGACCCCCAGGCTTTGAACTTGGGTGTCAGAGATGTAGAAAGGTCGGGATCGGTGCCTCACTTAACAAAGGCAGATATTTTGCTTGTTTCCCACATGTGACTATTTCCTGCGTGTTGCCTGCCCACTCCCTCATTTACATTTCTCTAAACTCTGTCAGCCACTGCTGCAGCACCTGGTGAACACGAGCTGCCAGGTCATTCCTTTGTGTCATTTGCTGGCTTCATTCTACTTGAAAATGTGAATTTTATCCCTTCTCTTCACACATGTGCCCTCACTCCTTAAACCTAGAAATATTGGCTTCTGTCATGACAAAAAAACAAGGAATAGGAGGGGAAAAATCAATGCCAACCTCTGATTATCATTTTAACAAAATAGAGTCAATTTCTGTGAACACCTGCTATTCTTGAGCTAAGTTATGGTATTAAGATTCCCACCTAGAGAAAGTACATTGCAAAATCTATTCTGTAAGTGATACTTTTGTGATTCTAATATTTTAAAAGCATATTCAGTCCCTTCATTCTTGTGTCATTTTCTAAAAGTAGAATTAGCCAAGGTTTAAGGAGATGAACTTGTCTGAATTGAAAAGGAGTAACATTTCAAAGCCTACAAAGCAAAGCCATTTTGCAATAATTATGACTCTATTTAACAAACTCTTGCCAATGTTGTCAGCTCTTGTCTTTGCAGAACACTTCAACATGGCACCCAGGGGGAGGCTTCAAACCTGACAGCCATTTCCTATTTGTCAGGAACAAGAAAGAGGGATTTATAAGAAAATGAGGTCTCCCCCTTTTCAATGTGGAAATAAAGGGCTGGCTGGGAGACACATCCAAGAATAGGCAGTGTGAGGACCTAATGGGTCATGACAGCTCCGATATAGAAGTTATCTCCCCTCAGTAGGGGTGGCCTCATTACCCACTTGGGGTTGTGTTTTGCCACCACAGCCATGAGTGATGAGACCACCCTATCTCACAGATGAAGGCCATATTCTTCAGCACTGTGATATGTTCCTTCTGTATAACTACCTATGGCATAGGTTTTATTTCTTTCCCAACTACGATTGCCCATGTGTATAACACACACAGAGAAAGAGAGAGAGAGAGAGAGAGAGAGAGAGAGAGAGAGAGAGAGAGAGAGAGAGAGACCTGTTTTTACATGATAGGAACATTCCGCTACTGACATATTGAAAGAGATCTCTTCTCTACGACTACAGTAGTTGAATGACTTTAATAAAACCAATTTCCCTTTCTCTATTAATATGATTTTTATACCAATTTAGATCTCTGCGCTGAAACAGTTTAGAAATGGCACCAGCACATTTTGAAAACCAAAGAGTGACACCCTTTGTCTGTGAAGTGAAAAGCAAACAGAATCCTTGTCTATAAAGTTCAGTGTTCAGCGTCACCTCTCTCCCATGGGCCGTCAGCATCACAAAGCTGACAAAATGCACATTCTTAGGTCAGTTCTTCTCTAAAGCAGGGCTCCTAGTGGGAAACCCAGTGACATGAGAGTGCATAAATCTTAGCCCCGCTTAAATCAACCAGTCATTCCATATTGCACTTTCTCTTTTTTGGTTCTAAATTATTTATTAAAAGACACAACGCCTGTTAGGGCAACCTCATCAGGATGGAGAACATGGATTCAGTGACTTATGAATAAATCTGCAACTCAAATGAAAACTGTGGGGAAACTTCAAACAGTAACAGAAGAGAAGGCACTCAAAAGTGAGGTGTTTCCCTCTCTGATTTCAAGAGATGTCTTGTAAATATTTTGGTTTTATTCTCTAAATGTTCTCCCCCTTGTTCAAGGTAAAATGCTTTCATTTATGAGGAAAGTGTAGCTTTCCTCATAAAAGCACAGGGAGTTTTGCTTAGGGTTAGTTTTGTCCCTCCTTTAGAAGGTACATGAGGGGTGACTGGGAGGTGAAGGGCTAGTTGCTCTCTGCTCTCTTTTTCTGCTCTTTGATGGATTCCTCCCCTCATAAACCATGGCCCAGCTCGTAATTATAATGCAAAACAGCATCCCCACAGCCTGCTTGCTGCATTTCAAATCTGAAGTTCCTTGAAGTTCTAAGGATTTTTAAATATTGATATTCATTAATTGTGTGGCTTTTTGTGACATAAATGCACATTACACACTTTTATGTACTGGAAACAGCTAAAAATGCCAAGTCACAAATGTTTACATGGCTGTTATGGAAAACAGAACCATGCAAATATATGTCTGCTTCTTAAATTCTATTAGCAGTTGTAAGACAGTCAGATACCACCCGTGGGATCTTATGCCCTCATGAAACACAATTACAATGAGAATATCTCATTATCTCATTGGCTTTAGCTTACTGCTCTGTTACCATGGTTTCAAATACACAGAGGAGTCTGAAACTAAGAGTGCTGCTAACAAAGAACATATCCTTGTACAATGACATCAGATCATGTTAGACAGAATAGACTTAATTAAATACCCCCTGATGGAGGCCAAAATACAGAAGTTGGGTCTACTTTTTTAAAAAGGAAACTGGCAATTTAAAAACATTCTGCTTAATTTACTTGGGGATTTTTAAAATTCCCTTTTAACTGCAACTAGAAACTCTGAACTCAGATCCCATTTAATATTCTCTGGTAGTGTTGAGGCATCGAGGAAAAGGAAAAGGAAAAGGAAATGATAACTGTCAGAAGAGAATGATGTCAAATGTGGCTTCTTCTCAATGTTCTGCCGCTGGGCCAAGCACTGCACAGGCCGAGGAGTCGGAGCCCTTCTGAAGGCACAGACCACTGAGGCTTCTGCCACAGGGCATGCTTGGAATTCAAAACACAAATTCCGGGTTGCCAAATGCAGTGTGGGTCTGCCACGCACACTCATGGCATGCCACACATTTCTCTGATGCAGTGAGAGTCTATCTTTGCAAAACTAAAATTATACCATTTCTCATGGTAGGAAACATGTTGTTTTTTTAGAAGAGAATTCACTTTAGCCTCTTGGATTTCCACAGCTGCGTAACATGCCACAATTTGATGGATTTCCAGCCCTGCTGGACTCAACATTGAGCAAAGCGCCTCGTGGACCCTGCCAAGGTGGTTTTTGTTTAAGCAAAGCTTCAAACTACAGCTTAGTATGGCAAATCATTTAGGCTTTGGAATTATCCTGGTGTATAACCACTTTCTCCCAAAGACCTAAAATGGTAGCCTGCATTTTTCTACACTGTAAAATTGATTTCTGTATACTAGAAAGTTCCCTTGTCAATGTGAAGCTTTCCAAGCCCCACCCCACACAGACGCGCGCACACACACACACACACACACACGAATTATAGCAGTAAAAAAAATTTAAATCACATAGGCCCTGGAGACTATCGAATGACATAATGTGACAATAATGACATCCCTAGTGGTGTTAATTGATTTTGTCCTGGTGGAGAGGGTAATTTGGCTTCTACAGTGACTGAAGGATCATGGGCTTACTGATTGGTCTGCCTAGGTAGTATTACCATTAATGAACAGCGAACACATTTTCTTCCTTAAAAGATACCGGTAATTACGAAGAAGGGAAGATGGAAAGCCATAGGTTCTTAATCATTTAGGGTGAGTTAATTCTGAGCTGTTTGCATTAAAAGGGGATATATGTTAAAAGATTGTGAATTAGCGATTCAGAGTCTCACTCCATAAAAATCCAGCTGTTTTTCTGCTACCTTAGAAAGATCAGTGAATAAGTCAAGTGATTTGTAAAGTGTTCTTTAGCAGAAAAAAAACAGCAATTGGCAGCTGCATGTGCTGTGTGATTACAAGTGGCACATCATCTGCCAAGCTGGCTTACTTTATTGGTCCACATTCCTTTCTTTATGGCTTCTAATTGGTGTGATTTTGAAAATATATTTAAAATGAAAAACACATCCTATGCTAGATGGTGTGTGTGGATGGAACAGGCTATTCAGGCAATCCACTGATTTTTTTCAGAGGAGTTGGATATATCTGAGAGGCATTCAAGTTAAAACCAAAGAATTGAGATCATGCAAATATAAAGGTCACCTATTTCCGTTCACAAGCGTCACTATTCTCTGTGTTACCAAGCTTGGAAACTTTAGAGGTTTCTTCATTTGTTTCTCGCCCATCAAGTTCAGCTAGTTAGCAAGTCTTGGCCTTTCTAGCAGGCCCGCCGATGGTCCGCCAGTAGACCTCTGTTCTGCCATAGCAGTTGTTCATGACTGGTATACATCTGAGCTATCTGTATTTGTGCAGTACTAATTGTTTAAAACTTTGCACATTATTCCTGCAAACTACCATTTAAATATCTTTTGAATATGCCTCTTTATCTCAATGGACATGCTACCATCTTAGGTCAGATTTTTGTTAGCTCTAGTTTAAACTGTTGTCATCATTTTAAAGGGTAATTATATATTATTATGTATATTATTCTATTATATATTGATATAATATGATATATTAATTATTATATATTATCCTCTCACACTATAGGTAGCTTTTTACATTTTTTCACATTTTTATTGATGTCACTTGTGGAACATAAATTCTCAATTTTAATAATTATCTAGCATTTTGTTTAATAAAAACTTATTAATGCTGTTCACGTCTCATTTAAGTAGCCTTGCTTATGCTAGATGATAAAAATATCCTTTTGTGTTTTCATCTCTTTTTACTCTTTCATACTTCACATTTATATCTATAATTCACCACTGACTTATGAGTGTAGTATGACAAAAATGTCAAGATTCTTTTCTTTTCAAGAATTATATATTCAACTGGAAATGGCAGCACACACTGGTAATCTCAGTCCTCAGGAGACTGAGGCAGGAGGATCACCTGGAGTTTGAGGTCAGCCTGAGCTACATGGTGAAATCCTATCTTTAAAAAAACTGAACAGATAAATAAATACATATATACATACATTTGAAGGAATTTTAGAAAGTATTAAATATTCAAGACTCATATGAATATGAATTTATTCAGCTATTTTCTGAAAAGACCACCCTTAATTTTTCATTAAATATGTGGTCAGCTTCTAGACACCGTATTTTGTTTTATCGACTTCTTTGTCTTGCTTCAAGCTAATTCCATATTCTGTAACTACTTTAGGTTGCTGGTAATTTTTTATATCTAATTACTTAAGGTTTCCAATGGCTTGCCTTTTCAGGATAACTTTTAATAGTCTTTGCCTTCTACATTGCCAAATAAAATTTAAAGTCAGTCTCTCAATGTTTAAGAAAAACAAAACAGAAGAAAACATGTCTTGGGCATTTGATAGATTTATTAGATCTATCAATCAATTAGGGGAAGAATTTACTTCATATATGATTAAAATTTCCAATCCATGAGCATTTTGGTTTGTTGAATTTCATCATAGTCAGTTTGCATCACATTTTGAAGGTCATTAATTTCTTCAAATAAGCTTTCCAATTTTTGGTGTTAGGGTCATGCACATCTTATTAGATATATTTTTAGATTAGTTGAATCAGTTTTACTTAATGTTTTTGGACACAATGATACATGCTTTAATTTTTTTCTTTTTTAATTATTGCTGGAAGAGAAAAAGAAATTGATTTTAAAATATTGCTTTTATATCTGGAGGTCTTACCAAATTCACTTAAAAATTTTATCAATGTTTATACATTGTTTTGGAATATTCCAGGCATACAATGTGTTATCTGCAAAGAATGAGAATGTAGTTTCCTTTTAAATTCATATATAATTTGCAGTTTTCCTTTCCTCATTGCAATAGCCAACATCCTCAATACAATGTTGAATAAAAATGAAGATGTTCGTGCTTCCCTCCTCTCTAATCTAAGAGAAGACTTTCACCAACAAGTAGGATATTTCACTATAAGTTTGTTCACACCATTCACTCATCCATTTGTGGCAGATGAGATTCAGGGAAACTTCTCTAGTTTGCTAAGAGTTTCTAATATAAATACGCTTTGAATTTTATCAAAAGTTTGTAGAACAACTACTTTGTCATCATCTTGTTTGGTCATGTTATTTTGTTTGTTTGTTTCTTTTGCTCATCTGGATAATACTGATTGATTTTATTGTGTTAAATTGATCTTATACTTTTATAGTAATCCAACATAATTATGAAGCACAATATTTTTAATGTGCTGCTGGTTTTAATTGGTTAATATTTTGCTTAGGATTTTATTACCTATCTTTGTGAAAAACATTGGGCTATAATTTTAACATCTTATAGTGAGCTCGTAGGTTTGGGTATCAGGTTACATTTGTTTCAAAAACAAATTGGGAGAAATTCTGATTTTTTTGTTCCATGTAACAGTTTAATTACTGGTATTATTTCTTCTTTAAATTATTGACAGTTTTTAGTTACTAAAACAGTGTTTACTAACTTGAACTAGCCAAAATTTCTTTTTCATTTCAGAGCTTTTTTACTTGAAAAGTTTATAAGTCAAGAAAGCATTGAATACACCTAATGTAGCTTAGGCTCTCCTATCCTAAATGTGTTTGGAATACAGATTAGCCTACAGTTGGGCAAACTCATTTAACACAAAACCTACCCATCGTAAGTTGTTGAGAATCTTGTTTAGTCTATTAAAGGTGTGATGGAGTGCAAAAACAGAAACCGTGGCGACACTGCATAGCACACAGTACTTATTGGCTGCTCACAGTCCCATGGTTCACTGGGAGGGCAGACGGGGGTCACCACACTGGCCTGCACAAGGGAGTAGCAGCTACTTCTGGGGGAAGGTCAACGTTCAAGATGTGAGGTGCCAAGTATATTGCAATTTTGCACTATTACGAAGTAAAAATATCATAAATTGAACTATCATTAGTTGCGGATCATCTTATAACTAGCTTCATTCTATAAATTTTGTTGCATTGAGTTTCATTGCAAGTTCAGTTAAGGACTTCTGAAGGGTCACACAGTTTCTTTAAACTGAATTCGTTTATTTGTAAGAATTGAGGAAATGTGATTCATCTTTAATCTTTTGTTGTTTTTTGACTTGATCTCATTGTAGTCAGGGAATAGCCTGTATATTTTAGTTATTTGAAATTTGTTAAAACTTGCTATACAGAGAAGAATATGAGCAATTTTTGTGAATGTTTCACATGGATTTGAAAAATAGCATGTGTTCTGTGCTTTCTTAGATGTGTAAATAAAATAACTTTGATCCAATTTTTTGATGTACTACAGCCTTACTTTTGTCTATTTATTTCATCCACTGCTGAGCAGCTACTAAAATCTACAACTACTATGTGAATTATCTAGTTCTCCTTTTAGTACTCTCAAATTTTGCTTTATAAATTTTGGAGTGATAATAACTTCAGCCATCAAATTTAGCATTTCTATTCAGTTGATCCCTTGTCATTATGAAATGCTCCATTTTAAGTTTTAGACATGATCTTTTCATTTATCTTTCTTGTATTAATATATGCATACTGATTAATGTTTGCCTGTCATAGAGGATTTTTTGTCCTTTGTTCTTTGTCCTATTTAATATCTATCATTTATAATTTATTTAGAGTTACCTTTTTGTCTAGCCTGGAAAACTTGTCTGTCAATTGAAGTACTTAGTCCATTTTTATCTGATGTAATTTCTGACAGAGTTCTGATTAAATCTATAATCTTCCTATTTTTCTTCTATTTATTCCCATTTTCTTTTCATTAATTTTGTATTTTTATTATTGTATTCCATTCACATTGCTTAGCTACTTATTTTTACATTATTACTATCTTTAGGGTGATTATTTTGAAAATACAACTTATATCTTCAATTTATAAACTTTAATACAAATGACTTCTCTCATATTTCTTAGAAAATGAGCAACTGGAACTCTTTCATTTCGTCATCCCATCCCATCTTTCACGTGGCCACATGGTATCATATTTCTTTTTTCTGAAGAGCCTTGTTTTCCTCAATGTACTTCTTTTTCTGTCTTTTAATGTGGGCCTGCTGGCAACAAATTGTCATAGTTTAAATTTTTTTTATTTCAACTTAAATTTAAAAAAATATTTATAGTGGTATTATTTATGTGCAGCGGGACCTACCAATATTATTTTATCTTATTGCCACCAATTTTAAATGTATGATTTAATGAGCTGTGACAGCTATGTGCATGTGTGTAGCCACTGCCATGGTCACAATATGGAAAGGTTTCCATTGCCCTGTGTCTTTCTACAGTTAATCCTCTGGCCACAATGCCACTCCCTAATAACCGCCAGGATATCTTTCTGCCACTAAGCCCTGCCTTCCCTAATGTTTCGTAGGTATGCAACACGCAGTGTTTTGTGTCTGGTGTCTTTCACTTAGCCTAATACCTCTGGGAGTCTTGCATGGCAATATCTATGTCTATGTCTATATCTATATCTGTATCTATATCTATAATTAGTAGTTTGTTTCTTTTTATGCCATCTGTGTCAGTATTTTCAAAAAAGTTCACACTGTATAAATTAAATTGTTTGTTTATTTTTATTTTACATGCCACAATATGTTTATTCATTCACCAGTTGATGGACATTTGGATTGTTTCTATGTTTTCAATTTAATTAATTTTTTTAAAATTTTAGGGAAGGGTCCACAAGGTGTTCAGGGTCTCACTACTGGATCAGACTCATGGTGATGGGCCTATTAACAGCCTCAAAAGTGTTGGGATTACAGGTGCACACCACCATGCCCAGTCTCAATTGCCCTCTTAGAGTCTCAATTGCCCTGGGGGCAGGGCCGGCACTGCAGGTCCCGGGATCGAAACCCTGACCCCTGTGCCTGCTTGCAGGTGCTTTAATCCCCTGAGCTATTTTGTATTGTTTCTAGATATTGGATACTTTTGACAAAGTTGTTATGATTATTCACATGCAATTTCTCATGAATGTATACATTTTTGTTGATTAAGTTTATTGCTAAGTTTTAGGTATATGTAATTATCACACTTCTCATAGAGAATTTCAACCTGTACACAATGAATCTTGTATTTTTTTCTTTTTCCCCATTTCCCTACCCTCTCAAGAACATAAGCTTTTATTCCTCTCTGATGAAAATATGGAACTCTGCTGAGTTTGTGATATATGTCATATTTAGCTTTCTAAGAAACTGCAAAATTGCTCTTCAAATTGGCTGTACACTTTTAGTATCCTCCTAGTAGTATGTATCTAAAGCTTCCAGTTCCATAACCTGACATTTTTCTATTATTAAAATTTTAGCTATTCTATGTATATATTATCATCTCACTGAGATTTTAATAATATTTCCATGGCAACTAATGATGCTGGGAGTCTACTCATGCATTTATTTGCCACTTGTATATCTTCATTTTTAAAATATGTCTTTATTTGGCCATTTCAAAGTTGTATATTTTGGTTATTACATTGTAAGAGTTTTAAAAATTAATATATTCTGGGTATAAATCCTTTATCAGGTATATATTTTGAAAATATAGTCCTCATATCAGACTGTATTTGTATGTTCTTAACATTAATTTCAAGGAAATCCAAGTTTTGCATTTTTTTCTTTTATTGTTTATATTTATTTCTTATTTTATAATCTTTACATTTAACTCAAGGTTACAAATATTTTATCCTTTGAAAAATAAATTTTATAGTTCCATTTCCTTCATAACAATTTTTTACTAATTTCAAGCCAGGGGCCCTGCCCATAAGCTCAGTTGTTTAACTGCCTGCTTAGGCAAAGGCAGTCAGGCTCAGGATACTCCCCTGATCCTCATGCCTTACCAGAGCTGCCCTTAAGGCATCCTAAGCCAGCCAAAAAAAAAATCAATCTAATTTCAAGCCAAATTTTGTATATAATGTTAAGTAAAGGTCCAGGTTTATATTTTTGAACATAAATATTCAAATTTTTATGTCATTTGCTGCAAATGATATCTATCCTATCCCAATTGAATTACTTCACATTTAAAAATAATCAGCTGCATCAAATAGGCAGCCTGCTTCTGCAGTCTCTATTCTATTCCATATTTATATGTCTATTGTTATTCCAACATCATACAGTCATCCTACTGTGGTGGTTTAGTGAATTGTGAAATCTGGCACTGAAACTCCTTCCAATTTTGCTTTTTTTCGCTTAAAAATTTTGTTTTGGCTATTCTAGTTCCTTTGCATTTCTAAGCAAGTGATAGAACTGTTGTATAACTTCTGAAAACTACATCTTTAAATAGCCTTGCAAGGCTTTCTTTGGGAGAAGGGAAGATTGTATTGAACTTATAGATCAATTTTGGGAAGATAGGTATCTTAATAATATGGAAACTTTGGATCCATGAATATAGTGTATCTTTATATTTAATTAGGTTTTATTTAATTTTTTTTTCAGAGCTGGGGATTGAACTCAGACCCTTGCACTTGCCAGGCATGCGCTTATTCTACTGAGCTATCTCCCCAGCCCCAAGTCTTATTTCAACAGTGTTTCATAATTTCCTATGTGTATATCTTGTATGTGTATGTAAAAGATTTCCTTTCAGTATTTTATTTTTATGTTAAATAAGTGGAATTTAAGAAATTTCATGTTTATGTTTTTGTTGCTAAAAATATAAAAATGTAGTTTTCATACATTTGTCTTGTATCCTGCTACATTGATAAATTCACTAATTCTCAGAGTTCTTTCCTAGATTTTAAAGAATTCGTATGCAGGTTAAAATGGAAAGGAATTGAGATCCTTTTATGTTTTCCTTTCTTGTCAGCATTCTTTTTTGTTTTACTGACTCCTCAAATATTAGTGGCGAGAGTGAGCATCTGTTTTTCTTTTGTGTTTTACAGGGAAGTATTTAGTTTGACAATTTTAAGAATTTTCTACCCATGTCTCTGTACTTGAGAATTTTTATTAGTGTGGTTATTGAATTTTACCAAATTTTATTTACTGAGATGCTCAGTAAATGCTGAGATGCTCATATGACTATTAACTTGTAGCTTGTGAATGTTAAATGAATTTTGCATTTCTAAAGTAAATTCCACCGAATCATACTGAATTATACTTTTTATATGTTCCTAAATTTCATTAACTAATATATTGTTAAGAATTTTTAGGGCTGGGGAGATGGCTCAGGGGAATAAGTGCTTCCCTGGCAAGCACAAGGGCCTGAGTTCAATCCTCGGTTCTGCCAAAAAAAAAAAAAAGATACATATTTTTTTAAAAAAAGGGTGGGGGCTGGGGAGGTGGCTCAGTGGAATAAATGCTTCCCTGGCAAGCGCAAGGGCCTGAGTTCAATCCCCGGTTCCTAAAAAAAAAAAAAAGAATTTTTACATCTTAACAATATATGAAAAATATTGGTGTATTTTTTTCTTCCAATAGTTTTGTATTTTTTTTCAATGAGTATAATGCTAGCCTCATAAAATGAGGATAACTTTTTCTTTTTTTCTGAGAAGAGCTATTTTTGACACTTTTCTTTGTGTAGTATTCTGGGTTTGCATTCATTTTCTTTCAGTAAGCTTTTTAAGAAGCTGTCACGTTTGCCTCTGTTTTCCATTGTTTTGTTCATATGTCAGCCGTCCATCTGATTTTATTTCTTTTAAAATAAAATGTTACACATCCATGCATATGTGTTTTAAATATTTCTTTTTGCCTTTACTTTTTCATCAGTTTTTAGAATGATACACTCAGACATGCTTTTAAAAGTTATTCTTGGATTCATCATATTTGTTTTTAAGACTGTGTGTTTTTTTCAGTTTTGGTAAATTCTCAGCCACTACCTTTTCAAACATTACTTTGCCTTCACAGTCTCTGTTTTTGGACTTCACAGTCAGGTTTTGCATAGTAGATGCGTTTGGTGAGCTTCGTATGACCCCTCTTCCATTCTGTGCTCTCTGAACTTCAAATTGCTTCTAATAACCTGTCTTTCAGATAGTGAATCTTTTTCCCAGTTGTGTATTAAATTCTAGAGAGTATATTGATTATTTTAATAAGTAGTTTTCATACTTGCAATGAAATGCTCTACCTTTTCATTTCTCTTTACAGTTATTTTAAGTTCTACATTACTTGTCTTTTTGTTCTTACTGTATATTATTGCCTTTACTTTTATCTTTGGTATACAAAGTAATGTTAATTGATTTATAGACTTTATATATGATAAATAGTAGAGATTAAGGATGAAGTTGTTTTATTCTAGAGAGAATTTTCCTTAGCCTCTGGCATGCATAGAGAGTAGCATGTAAATTGCGTGATTATAATGCGTGATCGACCAGATTCAAGGCTGGATGCCAGTCTCTCTGCATTACTCTTCAGGCTACGTAGAATTTAATCCTTCTACAGTCTCAAATCAAAGTGTTTGGATTTAATCATGCCCTCTCCACTTCATATGTCCTCACTCCTACTTTTTATACCTCCAGAACTATAAGACAATTGATAGTTCAAATTCCTAAATGCTGTCAGCTTCATTTTCTTTTGATTAATATCCCCATGTTTTTAATTAATGGCACTATGTCCCTGTGGTGGGGCATCCCTGTAATCCCAGCACTTGGGAGGCTGTAAACAGGAGAATCACTATGAGTCTGATCTAGTAGTGAGACCCTTCAAACCCTGTAGACCCATCCCTAAAATACGGGAATAAATTGAGTGGAAAGTGCAGAGGAGGCCCACATATGCCAGTAACCTCTATTATTAATGTCTTACAGTCTTATATTAATCTGGTACATTTGTTACAGTCTGTTACCCAAAATTGATCTTATTATCTAACATCCATAGGTTACATTAAGATTCACTCTCTGTATTGTACATTCTATGGGTTTTGACAATTGTATAATAACATATATTGTGATGGGTAATCTTCATTATCATCTTGATTGGGTTGAGAAATGCCTAGGAAATTAGTGAAGCACACTTGTAGGTGTGACTGTGAAGTACTTCCAGAGCCAATCGGCAGATGGTTGGGCGAGACTTGTGGTGACTGGAGGTACCATTCAATATGGTGAGAGCCCAGAAGGAACAGAAGTGTAAGGAGGAGGCTTGCAAGTGTGGGCTCCCCATTCGTTTCAGCTTCCTGTTTGTCATGAGATAAACTGTTTTGCTCCACCACATGCTCCTCACCATGATGTTTTGCCATATGATAAATTCAGAAGCATCAGACCCTGGATTGAAAACTCTGAAACCATGACCCCAAATAAAGCTTTTCTCCTTTATATGCATAACTGTCTTTCTGCTTCCACATACAAACCACTGGTCTTTGATTTGTTTCCATAATTTTTATTTTCTAGAATGTGATGTAATTGGAAACACACCATATGCAGCAGATATATTTCTTGCACTATGTATTTGAGGTGTTTCCATTTCCTTTCATGATAATAGCTTGTATCTTTTTTTCCCACAAATAGGACTTAATCACTATTGAAAATCAGGATCTTAAACAGACCCTTGGACTGCTGGTTCATATCCATCAGTTCATTCAACTTTAGCTCCAGTCTCAGCCCCAGTAGCCTTTCCAGAGCTACTACCTTCATCATGAAGCTCCATGGGTTTTCCCAGTTCAAACTTGGGCTCCTTTAGCATTTTTACTTTTCTTTCGAAGACATCATGAATAGGGTAGATACACTGGCAAGCATTTTCTATGTCTTTCCTAATGCTGTCTGGAATCAGTTTATTTACCACTTCCTTCAAGTCATTTGTCAGCACCTCTCGGGACATGATTTCCATCATCTTCTTCCAGATCTGCTGGACCTATTGGAGCTGAGCATAAGAGGTCTCTGTATCTGATTGTTGCAATTTTTAGTAAAGGCAACACAAAACAAACAAAGTCTTAACATCAACCTGAGCTTTGATCATGGTCTGTCATTTTTTGACCATGGAACACATTTTGTCACAGGTGAGGTCCGTGCCATAAAAGTTAGTCAGGCAGTGTTCGCCCTGAATATCTTCAGCAATTAGCTTGAATTTTCTAAAGGCAACTTCATCATTCTGCAGATAGCAAGGCTCACTTCAAACACACAACCTTTGAGCCCATCAGATACAGTTTTGGTTCCTTGAGTTCTGGTGATGAGTGTTTTTCCAATATATTTTTTGGGGGGCAGGGATAAAAGGATATATTTATACACAACCTTGTTAAGGATTTTACAGTTAGCTTCTCTTATTTCCTGGAAAAGAATGCTTCGTGCTAATATTGTTATGATATCATGCCCGTGTCTTATACTCTGATTAACTAATAGGAAGACAACAACATGCAATGTATCAACTATAGTAACTGTCTTACTAACTTGTTTTGAAACTCAAAATCTACTGACTATTGTAACAACTAATGTATCAAGTATTTTAATTGTCTTACTAACTTGTTCCATCCTATGTTGAACATAGCTGGTGCCTTCATATCATACCAATCTTTTTTAGAAAATAGATCAACTGCTTTCTTCTTGGCTCCCTTTTTTTCTGTCTTTTGTAAGGTGCTTGTACTTGCCTACTGCCATGGTGCTGCTTAGAGAGCCAAAAGGACAATAGCTTGTATCTTTGTATCACTTAGTAATATTCCTTTGTATGGATGCACCACAGTTGGATTATCCATTAAATTGTAGAAGTACATTTTGATTGCATCCAGTTCTAGAATTATAGGTAAAGCTGGTATAATCAAACATCAGCTATTATGTGAATGTCAGTCATCAATTCATGTGAAGGATCACAACTGTTGTTTCATATGACAAAAGTATATTTGATTTTGTAAGAAATTTCCAAACAATCTTCCTCTGTGGCTGTGTCATTTTGATTTCCAGTTAGTGGTGAATGAGAATTCCTGTAGTTGTGTCCGTGCCAGCTTTAGGAGTCAGTATTTTATATTGTTTCCCCAAATTTTAATAGATGCACTGTAATTACTCATTTTTGTCATATTTGGTAATTCTTTAGTGACATAAGACATTAAGCATGTTTTCATATACTTATCTCCATCTATGTATCTTTTTGTGAGTTATTTGAACAGAACATTTTCCCATTTTTTTAAGTGAGTTGTTTGCCTAGCAACATAGACCCTAAGAGTGCTTTGTATAGTTTGGATAGTAATCCTTTATCAAGTAGTATATTTCAAGTATTTTCCTTTCATCATAATTTGTCTTTTAATAGTCTTACTAATGTATTTCACAGAGTATGGTTTACAATGTTAATTAAGTCTAACACACCAAGCTTGTCTTTGATGAACTATGTTTTAATATTTTATATAAAATGTCATTAATAAAACCAAATTAGTTGGATCTTCTATACTGTCTATCTTCCAGGAGTTTTATAGTTTTATATTTTACATTTAAGTTTGTAACTCTGAACAGTTTTTTAAATGATTTCTCTAAACAGCTTATGGATGAACATACAACCTGGAGGGCTTTAGACAATTATTTTCACTGTTCTGCAATTCCCTTCTCTCCTGAATCTTGAACCCTCTCAAGTCCTCACTGCCCTGCCTGCCCTGAACTCCAATTTTTGTCTAAAACTGTAAGATTGCTGAAAGCTTTGCTCATTTCTGTCTTTTAGCATCTCTTGTTCCTTTGCTTTTGTTCCTCTCTACCCATAATGTTTATGAACTAGAAATACCTTAAGGAAAAAAAATTTAGAACAATGTGTGTACCTCAGAGAATTTTCCATATTTCTGAGGCTATCCTTTAATTCCTAAGTGCTAATTCCCCACAAGTAATGTAAATATATACTGCAAGTATGTACTAATAATAAAAAAGAAAAAATCTGGTTCGATTTTCCTCATATGAATGAAGGAATGAGTGAATGAAAGAATGAATGAATCAATCAATCAATCAATCAATCCTAAGTGATTTAGTTCTTCTTCTTTTTTCCATAATTTTATTGATAAATAAATAGCAATGAGACAGTTTCAAATCAAATTGGTAGAACAGTTTCAATAATTAACACTTGCATACATTCTTCCTAGTGGTTAATTGCTGTACAAGATGCTGACATGATATCTACACCATTAGAAAAAATCACTCTATTCATTAAGAGAATGTAACTATATATCTATCTTAATCACTTTGAATACACAGATACAAAATGGACACTCATCTGTATCCCCTTTTTTAGTTAAGTTCCATTCTTTGAATATTATAGGTGTATGAACTCAGCAAAATATTCTAAGAGTCCAGTAGCCCATAATAGTATTGGGTCTTCCGCTTGACTGGCAATGTCAGTAATTGTTGACCTGAGTCCCCTACAGCTCAAAATAACAGCATAGCTTTACTTCTTATATTTCCTTTTTATACTTTTCTGCTGGATAGTTAAAACCAAGGTAAAGCAGGACCTATGCAACAAGAGTTGTAGCTTTTGGGTCTGATAAGGTCAGTGAAATCCCCTCAGGATTTATCTTGAGATCCTGTACCTCAGATTGTAGAACCTTTGTCAGTTTTAGCCATGTAGATGAGTCATGGCCATTGCTAGGCCAATGTGCTCTCTGTGAAAGCCTGAGAGAATGTTTTCTCTCCATGTGACTCTCCTTAGGCACACTCTATATTATCGATCACTTTCCTCTTTGGCCCCATAATCTCCTTGATCAGAAAATGTGGAACACTACCGAGTTACATGATGTTACACTGCAAGTTCTCATATGTCCTGAGTCTTAATTGACCTTGGAAGGCTAGGGCCACAATGTTGACTTTCCTTGCAGCTCTCCTTTTTCTCTAATTTTGGTCTGCAAACTTAGGTTGTTAACCTTCCAGAAGACAAGCTTATTGTTATTACCATACAACTTAGGCTGTTAAGCTTAACCTCACTATCTGTCTGCATATCAAACATCTTAGGCATAA
>NW_004524691.1:4109877-4130950 GCF_000260255.1 Octodon degus | reverse complement strand
GCATACATATTTATGAGTGTTACCTCTTCCTCTTGAATATTTCCCCTAACCAGTATATGTGGGAGGCACAATAACTCCAGGCCTCCATTACTATTGGAAATGAATCTTTTTCTAAATCCTGTGAATCTGCCACATTATGACTCCATGCTATATAGCCCTTAATGGTCACCTGAGTGACTCTGTTCTACAAAATTCTCTTGGTGCATCAGCGTCATTATTGACGCTGACTTCCTCCTCCCCTACCTCTGATGAGCTAGGTTCCTAGTTCTTACCCCACATATTTACCATAAGTCTCCTGCTAGGACCAGGATATGGGACTTCCTGTCATAGCCCAGTTGCCTAGTTACTTGCGCCTTTTACCCACCGACGTCATTTCCCTATGCCTCCACCTTGTATACCCAGAACCTCCTCTTAATAAATGAGACTTGATCAGAATCCTGTCTTGTCTCCATTTCTCGTGTCTCCAGTCTTTTGTTCCCTCCTCAATTTCCTGCTCCTCTCCCAGGTGACCTTCTTTGACTGACCCGCTGGTTTGGGACAATTATATAGTGGCCTTCTTTATTTCACTTGATCGTTGTTGGTTTGAAGTTGAGACTCTCTGAGAATAGGATTGCTACCCCTGCTTTTTTCTGAGGTGCTGAGACATGTAGTATTGTGTTCCATTCTTTGGCTTTCAGCCTATGAATGTCTTTATGAGTTATATGTGTTTCTTGTATACAGCATATTGTTGGATTTTGTTTCCTAATCTACTGTGCGGGTCTATTTCTCTTAATTGGTGAATTGAGTCCATTTACATGGATGGCTAGAATTGAGATGTATTGACTTATGGTTGACATGTTATTTACCTGTTGTCATTTACTCCTTTTTCTCCTGTGTTTAACTGCTTGCCCTATTTAGTTGGTTGCTTCTGATCTCATTCGTGGAGTTCTGATCATTTTGGTCCCTCTCTAGAACATCTTTCAGTAGCCTGTGTAGGGTTGGCTTTGCCATTGTGAAATTCTTTAGCTGTTCTTTGCCATGAAAGTATTTTACTTCTCCATCAAACTTGAGAGTTTTTCAGGGTATAGTAGTCTGGGCTGGAACTTGTTTTCATAGAGGACTTGATGTACTCTACTCCATGCTCTTCTTGCCTGCGTGATTTGTGAAGAGAAGTTGTCCGTAATTCTGATGGGTTTTCCTTTGAATGTGATCTGCTTCTTTTCTCTAGTGGCTTTCAGTATATTATTCTTGTGCTGAATTTCTGGGATCCTGACTATTATATGTCTCGGTGTGTTTTTCATTGGATTGAGGTTACTTGGCGTTCTGTATGTTTCGGTTACCTGAATGTCAGATTGTTTCCTCATATTTGAGAATTTTCTGCTATTACTTCTGCCCATATTTTTTTAATGTCATTTGTATTGACTCCTTCTTTCTCATTGATGCCTATTAGTCTCACATTGTTCATCTTTACATCATCTTGCATGTGATGGATTATTCTTTCCTGCATCCTAGTTGTTTTTAAGAGATCCTTTCTTACCTTTTCGCTAGCTGCACCAGCATCTTCAAGATCTGAAACTCTGTCTTCACTTTCACTTAAACGGTTTTGCAAGCTTGTGATTGAGAGTTTAATTTCCTTTATATCTGTTTGACTCTGCTTCATGCGATCTATTTCTTTCCTGTATTGCTCATTCAAGGAATCTGTCCTTTTTCTAATCTCCTCTATTTTTTTTTATCAATATCTTCTTTAGAAGCAGTCAGAAATTCTTTTACTGCAGTGTTTTTTTCAGATTGGGTTTCCTCCCTATGTTTCTGTAGTTACTTCTTTACTTCAGATGCTATGATTTCTGAGAATTCTTTTTTTATTTCAGAAAAGAATTGTGCTCTGAGTTCTTCTATAGCTTTCTGCTGTTGCTTATTTGCTATTGACGCTATTAATTCATGCATTTGACCCGAGCTAGTGTCTTCTGCATTTGTTCTGGGTGGGCATTGGGTTTCCTCCACATGTTTCTGCATTTGATTCTTTACTGCAGATGTTACTAATTCAGGGATTTCTTTTTTATTTCCAATCTGAGTTACTCTATACCTTTCTGCAGCTGTTTCTTTATTTCAGAAGCCGTTGATTCATTGCTTTCAGCTGTGTGATTCCCAATTTGTTCTGTATTAGTGTCCTCTGCACTTTTTATGGGTGGGGTTGGGTTCTAAGGTTGCATTTTGTTCCTTCTCATCATTTTGTGTAGCACAGTCTTCTGACCTTTGTTGTAGATCTTCTTTGTAGTTATAACCTTAGCATGTACTGAAGTTCAGGTGCAGATCGGGCTTGGGCTAGGACTTGGTCTGGGGGATCCCGGAATGTGCCAGAAATTCCTACTTGTCGAGCTGGGTGGGGGAGGTGCCACGCTGTGCCTGGGCTGGGATCAGTAGTAGGTTCTGCCAGTGCAGGGTAGCTGGAAGCTCTAGTAGTTTTTCTTTCTTTCTTTCTTTCTTTCTTTCTTTCTTTCTTTCTTTCTTTCTTTTTTTTTTTTCTTTTTTGTGGTACCAGGGGTTGAACTTAGGACCTTGTGCTTGCCAATCAAGCACTTATTCTTCTGAGCTATGTCCCTGGGCCAATTTAGTAGTTCTTTAATATGTTCAAAACAAGAACTTCTAAAAATAGTAAATCTATCTTTTAAATTAGCTCTTGACAAGATTGATCTGCCATGAGTCAGTCTTTTAAAACCAAAAGATAACAATTCAAAACCTCAATTTGTATGTATCTTGCTTACTTAAAACCCTTTAAAGTTTCTTCATCACCCCAGATCTGGCACATGTGTGGGCACATAGCCCACAATACCCTTTATTCCATGCTTTATGCATATATTTCCAGATTCCAATGCCAGAATTCACTATGTGTTCTCATATGCATGTGCCTTTGCTTGTGTTTCCTCTTGCCCACAACATTCTTCAGATGATCCTACAAATTGCCTACTCGCTCATTAATCTAATCCCAAGTCAAATGTCACCTTTTCTGGGCAACATTTCCTGAGGTCTCCCCCTAGGAATAATTTGGAATTTTTGCATTCATATTCTCATTGAATATTTTACAACCTTTTTACTATATTGCTTAACTTTATTTTTATTAATACATACTTATCCTATTCACCATAAGGAATTTGTGCCTGTACATAATATATCTTAGTTCTTTTTTTCCCATTGCCCTCTCTTCCTTCAACCTATCTCCCCCTTTCCATTTACAAAAGCTTTATTTCCATTTTTCTCTTACCTTTTCTTTCTTCCATCCCCCTTTCCTCCTCCTTTGTTCTCCTCCACATCTGAACATGTTCTTTCTACTTCCAAATCACCATTCATTTTATTCTTTATCATTTGGATTTCTCATACAAGAAAAACAATAGAATATTTAAACTGTGTGTCTCATTTATTTTACTTTAGATTGTGGTCTGCAGGTGCATCACCTTTCTACATGTGATTCAAGTTTATCCTTCTGTATCCCACATTTGTATATAAATGTTGCATTTTTTAAGCTAGACCTTTGTTAATAGGCATATGAGCTATTTCCACGATTTAGCTATTATAAATTGTGCTACTACATATGTTGGAATGCATATAACACTGTGGTATGATGCTTTTAACTCTTATGGGATGATATTTAGAAGGGGAATACTTAGGTCCAATGGGACCTCTAGATTTAGTTTTTCAAGGAATCTCCACATTGATTCCCTTAGTGATTGTGCTATTTTCACTTCCACCAGCGATGGAGGGTTCCTTTTCCTCCACAGCCTCTCCAGCATGTGTTATTAGTTGATTTCTTGATGATAGACATTTTTTTCTTTAATGAGAATGAATTTCAATGTTGTTTTAATTTGCATTTCTTGAATAACCAGTGATGTGGAACATTTTTTCATATATTGATTTGATTTTGTATTTCTTCATCTGAGAAATATGCATTTGTTTTTATTTTTTCTATTTAATAAAGACCATTTATTGTCTCATTAAATTATCACAGATTGACTTTATGATCCAGAAGCTTGTTTCTGTGGCTGGATTAACTCTTGGATCTTATTCATCTGGCTACTGAACTGTTCCCTTTTGAAAAACATAGATACCATCAAAAATTTTTCTGATATCCTTGTTTTTGACTGTTGTGGCTTGCTGAATCAAAGCAGCTGAATTTGAAACAAGCTCAATGTCATTTCTTTCAAGGATTAGCTCATCTTCTGAGCTTGAGATACTGAGCAAGCAACACCTGCCCTCATATGAACTCAGCAAATGTGTTTTTCACACAAGAAATAGTGGATTTTGACAAGAGACACATTCTTATGAATAACAATATTGATGGGGAAGTGAGCACACACAAACCTCATCTTGTAACAGAAGTCCAGCGTGACCCCCTTGATCATATTCTGTACATGGCTACTGATTGAGCAGACAGTTACCAACTCCTTTCTGTTTCCCCACCATTTGTCAACCTGGAGCCTCTTCTTTTTCTTCCCAAGGAGACTGAATTCCACATTGATGTGGTTGAAGTCCCGCCATAGGTTTCCTCTGGTGCCTTTCACAATAACTGTCCTTTCAGAGTGATGTCGACATTTTCTGAAATGTTGACAGTTTGATTTCTAAGAATGGTCTTTCTTGTGGGAGACGTGGCAAAGAGCTGTGTATTCATTTAAATGTGTATTTTTGGGTTGGGTCTGGATGGTCTAATTTTTTGAGTTTTTTTATATAATCTAATATTAGTTCTTTGAGGAGTAGCTGATAAAAGATTTTCCCATTCTGTGTTTTATCTCCTCACTCTGTTAGCGATTTCTTTTCCATGCAAATGCTTATTAATTTGATGTAATCTCAGTTGATTCTTTGTAATAATTTTTGTGTAATGTGGGTTTTGTTTATAAAGTCTTTGCCTACATTATATCTTCTAGAATTTTACCTATTCTACCTTCCAGAAGATTAGGTGTTTCTGATTTTATATTTAGATCTTTGATACATTTGCATTTTAGCTTTTTGCATACTGGGAGATATGGGTCCAGGTTCAATTTTTGGCATGAAAAAAGCCACTTTCCTTAGCACCATTTATTATAGGATGCAATGAAAGCAGTCCTATGAGGGAAATTTATAGCAGTGAATTCCAACATCAGAAAAATGGCAGGTTTAACTAAGCGAAGTTGAACTTCGAGATTCTAGAAAAAGAAGAGCAAATTAAACACAAAATTCAAATGAGGTATAAAGATCAGAGTAGAAATTAAAGCAATGGAGATAAAAGCAATGCAAAGAATCAATGAATCAAAGAGTTGGTCCTTTGGAAGATTAAATAAAATAGAAAAACATTATCCAACTTTAATTTAAAAAGGAAAGAAATGATCCAAATCCATGCAAGGAGGAATGAAAAGGGTGAAAATACAACAGCTCTGGAAGAAATCTAAAAGATCACCAATGCCTTTGAGAAGATATACTCTAATAAGATGAAGAAATGAGAAGAAGTGAAATGATTCCTAGATACAGTATGTATGAATTAGCAAAGCTGAATCAAGAAGATATAAAAATTCTAATAAACTAGTATCAGTCAATGAAATTGAAAAATTAATTTAAAAAATTCTACCAACAGAGAGAACCTCAGATCCTGATAGATATGCTTTTAGATTCCACAACAAATTTAGAGATGACCTAATGCCACTACTTCTGTCTCTTTGAAGGGGTTGAAAGGAGTGTGATACACCAAAACTCATTTCTTGAAGGAAGCAGTAATTTGATACCAAAGCCAGACAAAGACCCAATCCAAAAAGGAAACTATAGGCAATCTTCCTAATGAACATAGATGTGAAAATTCCCAATAAGATACTCACAAACAGAATACAGAAAATCGTCAAGATTATACATCATGACCAAGTAAAATTCATCTCAAGGATGTAGGCATGTTTTGATATATGCAAATCAATAATATAATACACCACATTAACAAAACCAAGAACAAAAACTACCTGATCATCTGAGTAGATAGAGGAAAAATATTTAACAAAGTCAAACATCCCTTCATGATAAAATCATTGCAGAAAATTGGAATAAAATGTCCTTATCTCAACCTGATAAAAGCCATCTATGATAAACCAATAGCCAACATCATACTAAATGGTCAGAAACTGAAAGCTTTCACTCTAAAATCAAGAATAAGACAAAGATGGCCACTATCACCACTGCTGTTTAATATAGTTCTAGAAACATTAGCCAGAGCAATTAGGCAAGAGAAAGAAATAAAAGGAATATCGATAGGAAAGGAAGAAGTAAATTATCATTATTTGTGGATAATGTGATATTCTACATGGAAGGCCCCAAAAACTCCACCAAAAGACCTGTAAATTTAATAACCAAATTTTTTAGTATAGCTGGATACAAAGTCAACACTCAAAAAGCCTTCCTGTACAAGAATAACAAACTCATTGACTGAGAAATTAGGGAAAACCCACCTTTCACAATAGCATCAAGAAAATTGAAATACTTAGGAATCAATCTAAGGAAGGAAGTGAAAGCCTATATTATAAATTATAGTACTCTGGAAAAGGAGTTTAAAGAGAATATGAGAAAATGGAAAAATATCCTGTGTTCTTAGATAAAGTTAATTTTGTGAAAATGATCATATTTCCAAAACTGATGTGGAGATGTAACATAATCTGAATCAAAATATCAATAGAATATCCCACATAACTAGAGAAAACAATCCTAAACTTCGTATGTAACCAGAACAACCTTAGAATAACAAAAGCAATTCTGAGCAAGAAAGGAAACCTCAATTTAAAATTATACTACAAAGCTACTGCCATAAAAACAGAATGATACTTGCAAAGAAACAGACCTGAGGATCAATAGAACAGAAGACAGAAAAACAATTCTAAGCACACTTGTCTATCTCATCTTGACAAAGTGGCCAAATACCTTCATTATGTTTGATTAATTGTGTCTCTCACTCACTTTAGACTATTAGCCTTTCTATCAGTGTGCAGCAGGACATGCCATTTAAGACTTCAATAATTAACTGTTAGGTGAATAAAGATAAACTATTAAATTGTCTGATTCATTTCACTAGAGTTTTCCACTTTCTTAAATTGTATCCAACTATTTTAGAGGAATAAAGTTAGTTCACTACATTTTTCTTACCCACTCATTCAACAAACATTTGCCAACCACCAACTGTGTAAGATGCTTTCCTAGGAAATATAGGGGCTACAGTGATGAAGAAGATAGATTCAGCCATTGCCCTCATAGAAGTTCTACTCCAGTAGCAATAGACTTTTTTAAAAAATGTTCTCCAGATGTCTGGCCAGTAGTTTCAGCCAGAATGTTTCCTTCTTTGCATTCTTTTATTCTTTACTCTTTGTTCTTGATCTGTTAAGCCAAATGTCACTTTTTGGAGCTTTCATACCTATTATTGTAGCCTGTGTACCATGAAAAACCAAGAGTATGGCATGCTGATACTTTCCATCGTGAAGAACAATTAAAATATTCCAGGTAAGTGCCATGAGTCCTTATATCTTGTTAAGCAATATGATAATTATTTCTTTATTTTAAAGGACATGAATATAAAATTTTTGGTGTAATTAATATAGCCAATTGAAAGGTTGATAAAAATCTTTCATTTGATGCCAAATAGCTATTTGGAAGCTTAGCTTTTTTATTATCAAGTTCACTCACTCTGGGGCCCGAGGGGGATGCATGGTGTTGATTGTGTTGGACATCTGAACCCTACAATAAGCCCATCTTATGTGACAGATGGAGTTAAAAGCATGAACATATGTCAAATACATGATAATTCTTTATGATGACATAATATTCTCATTCATTTTACTGTACACATTTTTATCCTTGGAAATGACATGTTTCTGGGAATAACAGATTAAGATTATGTGAGCACATTTCTTATAAAATGCATTACCTAAATGTTAAAATTCTTAAATTTTAAGCTGTGGTTGTTTTTAAAAATTAAACTTATATTTAATAATTCTTCTATTATCTTATTTGAGTTGATCCATAAAACCAAAAGTGATATTTTTTTGTTATCATCATTTTTTAAACCTGTATCTTTACATTTATAACACAGGAAGAAAAAGAAAGCTTAAGAAACTTGTATTTTGACTAAATGAATCACAGATTCTGGGCTGAAGTTCTCATTATTTAATGAAAGTTGTACTCAAGAATTTAAAATTGTTTAGGAAAATATTTGAGACCATTTAAAATATTTTTAGAACAAATCAAAATATAACTATAAGAAGAATTTAGGAGCATTTTTAATAGGTTGAGGAGAAAGTATTTGACAATGGAGTTTCTAATAGCTTTATTTGCTTTAAAACATAAAATTCTATGTATAGCATAACTAGTAGATCAGATCAAAATATTCAAGGGACAGAACATTGTAGGTGTTGGCAGAAGGAAACTATTTTAGAAGTAGTAGGTAATATGTCTCTAAGCCTTCTTTTAGTTTTATACTCAGTGCACTGGATAGGTTCAAATTTTGGCACAGTCCATTTTCCCATGAAAACATTAAGGAGAGGAGGAAGGAATGGAATCAAGTGGTTCTGTTAAAAAAGTAGTTCTACATCTAGGAGGGGCCTCTGTTTAGGGGTGCAGATCTGGAGGGGTGCAGTTCTCGTACATGTAAAGCAATGAGATGAGACAGCAGGAGGACTACAGTGTATCATGGAGCACAGTGTGGTTCACTCCTCAGCTGTAAGGCAGCTGCAAACCCCTACTTGGCCATGCGGATGCTGGTACCTAAAGCATGTGTGGGCCAGAGAAATTAACTGCCGTGCTTTTTTAGAAGCTGCAGGAAAGATAATAGGCTGTGACTTCTGGCATATTTACAGCTTACCTTGGGCTTTTCTTTTATACTATAAGCTTTTCTCAGCTTGCATCTGGTTAGGAATAAGAAAAAAAATCATAAAAATCCAGAGGGATACTAGGTAAGAAGGCTGATACTCTCTAATTAATTGGGAAGATAAAAAAAAAAAAGCCCCAACTGAGGATCAGTTCAATGGGAGGAAATCCACATGTATAAAGCTTTAAAGTAGGGCCAAAACTCTTTGCTAGGATAAATTTCAATGCCCTTATAAACTCTCCTCCAAAATGAAACTCAGCTCTATTCCTAGGATAGGAGGCCTTGTCCCCCATACTTACACACTCATGCCCAAGGTTCCACATCCAAGGATGACAGGCTATCTTCTCAGGGCTTTTATCTTCCATGTCAGGCATAAGATTCTGGCCACAAGTGTCTCCTCATTTTCTCCAAGTGCAGTTGAGAAATCCCAGTCGTGTCCTTCTTGCTTTAAGATGTCTTCCTCTCCACCCTCTGGAGTACTACTCATCATTTGGGATGGAAATAAACTTTGTTGCTTATGACCTTGTCATTTCCCGAAGTCCTTTGGAGTCTCATGATCCTGATCAGATCTCATCATATCTCATAGTCTGTTGTGTAATTAACCCCATCCCTCCTCCTGGACCATAAATTCCTTGAGATTCTGGGCTAAAGGCTGTATACATTGTGTACCACACAGAATCTATTCAAGACTAATAATTTAACATTCAATATAACATTCTGTACTTCACAGGACTCACATATACTTTCTTCATTTGTGTTTATAATAATCATATGAGGGCAAAAAAACAGTGAATACTTTCTCTAATTTACAGAAGTAGAACTGGAGATTCAGAAATATTAAGCCATTTACTAATCACACTGCCAGGAAGTAGGAGTTTCTAGTCTTGACTTCAAGTTTTTGACTTTATATTCTAATTTTTTACTCTATTTTGCCTCAACAAATGACCATGAAATTAATTTAATAGAATGACTTATCTGTATTTCAAAAAATGCAAATAACCTCTAAAGAACCACTTATATTGATAAGTTCAGGTGGCTAAATGAGGTTGTGTGTGGATCTGGTTCATGGTTTGGGATTTTTAGCTGCTTCAAACTAACTGAATTTGATCTTGAATCAGTTAGAAGAGGTTCTTTTCAACTTCACTTGTCTTAGTGTTTGTGTGAGCTCTGATTAAATCCAACCAATCTCTACTCTTCCCTATTCATCTTGTCAAGTAAGTGGCTTTCCTTTCCTTCCTGAGAGGTACACTTGATTCTCATCAAAGCGAATGGCAGGGGTTTTACTTAACACATGTGGCAAACCAAAATGAAAGGGCAGGAGATCTCCAGGCACACATCCAGAGAAGCTTGTAACAAACAGGACAGGTTGTAAGTGCAGGACTAGAGGGAAAGCCACCAGCAATACTGGAACACATTGAGAAAACACTTCGAAGGAGAGAGGCTAAAGCAACTTGTCTTGTAGCAGAATGATGTAAAACTTTTGAAGATCCTTTCATACACAGGGCACTCAGAAAGAGATGGCCACGGTGCCTTAACTGGTGCAAGTGGGGCAAGACCCCTTGCCTTTCTGTCCTCTTTTTAGGCAGTTTTGTAGTGCTAGAGGGCATTTTTAGGATCTCCCTCATAGGAGCATGTTTGCCTTCCTTTTATTGAACACTGCTCTTGGACAAAAACGAGAGCACATTCTCTTTTGATTTTAAACATCTGACTTATCCAGGATGTAGGTTCTAAGTCAGAATGTTATGTCTTTTATTTTCCAATATGAGTTTCTGTAGGGCTGATACCACATCAGTGAAGGCACAGTTGATGAAAAATGCTCTGCTAACAGTTTGGTAACAAAGAAATTTAATTTGCCTCATAGCTCTCCTGCCTTAGGCTTAAATCTGGTTTAGATCCCACATAAAAATATTTCAGAAGTTCCAGATACAAAGTTCCCAAGAAAGTTTGGTCCTGTCCCAATATTATCAGTGAATTGTCTCTTTTCTTTCATGCCCATCATTATTGCAGTCTGGAGTCCTGTCAGATAATCCTTGGAAGCCCAGGCCACCCCAGCCTTGTGCTGTGAAAGAGTTACATGAGGAATGACAGCCTTGCCTCTCCCTGCTCATGCAGAGGCATTAGCCAGCCAATCAGTTCTGCTCGACCATTGCCAAGGGGCCTCTGCTCTGTCCATGAACAAATACGACCTACTACCATAAGGCATCTGCTGGGTACTGCTGTCTCTTTGGGACTTCATTGTACTTGGTTTGTGTTCTTTTTGGTGAGCTGTTATAGCTACCATACAAATGATTCTGTCTTCTAGGCTTTGTCAGTGATTTCCTCATACACCAAGCATCAAAATCCCAGTCACTAACAGATATCTTGCCTCACTTCAGTGAGGTGCGTTGCGGTCCACCCAGCTGGAGCACAAAACAAAGCAGGTTTCTCTGCTTTCTGAGTTTATCCCTATTAGTAAAACTCCAAAGCAATACTGCTTTGTGTCTTTGTTGCTTTATGGTTGCTTTTATTGTAAACAGTTATTTTAGTTATTACCTTGTAACCCCCTCCCCAAGACAGAGCTCATTCCCAGGGGGCCAGGCTGGAAACAAAACCAATGACAAATACCATGTGCATTTGCCCCAGTCTCTCCTCATTCTTAGCCCTCTGTGAGGCTTTGTCATGAGGCCCGTTCAGCTTGCATCATTTCTTCTAGTACAACTTACAAACATATTTAAAGATATGTTAAGGACAATTTTTCTGATATTTTATTAGTTTTTATTGCTGCTGTAAAAAATTACCCCAAACATAGTGGCTGGCAATAGCACAAATGTACTGACTTACAGTTCCAGATGTCAAGAATGTCTGAAATGGGTCTACTAGAGTAAAATCAGGAGTCTGTAGAATGATGTGCCTTTTGGAGGTTCTAGGGGAGAACCTTTTCTTCTCCAGCTTTGAGAGACTGTGATTTTCCTTAACTCATGGCCCTCTTCATCTCTAAAGACAGTCAGGATAGGCCTAGACTCCCTTACGATGAAAAACAAAGTATTTCTTGTGGCATTCTCTCTTTTCCTTTTCCACTTGTGGGCACCATGTTAAGACATTGCGTCTACCACAACAATGCAGAATAATCTCTCTTTCTTAACAACAGCTGATTCTTTAATTCCATCTGCAACTTTAATTCCTCTATGCCATGTAATATAACATATTCAGAGGTTCTGAGAATTAGGATGTGGTTGTGGACAACCAACATTATCCTACTTTTAAAAAAAGCATAGCTCGGTGATAGCTACTTATAAGGAATACACACCCAATGGGCGGGGAGTCTCGTTGAGTGAGCACAGCTCAGTGTGCCTTAAGATCTGCCCTTGTCTGTGAAGTATATATCAACTACAGTTGATATTAGTAGTAGTCTAGCTACCCTAATTAAGACAACCACTCTCCATTTGTGCAATGGCTCATGCTACCATACACTGACCTGCTTTCCTTCTTGGAATTTTTCATCTTCCAAACCCTCTGATCCCTTCATCTAATCAACCGCCAGAGGCATTGTTCTAATTTCAGCAGATCTTCTCAAGACCTCCAAACCAAAACTCATGCTCTCATCCATGTGCTGGATGCCAGTAGGTGAGCAAATGTGTATGTTTCTAAATAATCTTTCTCCTGATGGTCAGCACATTTGGGGCCTGGAGAAACCTCATTGCTCACATCACTTAGGGCTCCCTTTGACCCAGCACAGGCTTTTCCCACAAAGTACATATGGTTCAACTGGGATTTCCATTTCCTTTCTCCATTTCTTCAAAAACCTATAGGCTTCCAAGCTACCTACGCTGACCTTAGTCTGCTCTTACTTCAGCACAAGAGAGCTTTGTGGCATCAGAGAACCAAGATGGTACCAATAAAAACCAAGACAGATAAAAAGAATCCAGGCCACAAGTTAAAGAAATTTCCACCCTTTCCATGACTACCACTGTGGGCAGATTATCAGTAAATCTCAGCCCTGATAACCATTCCTGGGTCAATGAAATGGTTTGCATATTTTATGACATATTTGTTATGCATGCACGTAAAAGTTGTCATTCTTTGCCCTACAGAAATTAATGTATTCTTTTTTAAAATGTATTTGGCTGTTGCAGGGTCTCACTTTGCAGCTCAGTGATCCTCCTGCACTCAGGCTCCCCAGCACTGGGATTACAGGCATACAATACCACATCAGGACTGTAACATACAATACCATGCCAGCCACCCAGGGGGCTGGGCTGGCACACATGTGGTGCCGGGGATTGAACCATGGTCCCTGCACTAGCCTAAGCTTGCCTAAGTGGGTGCTTTAGACTGCTGAGCCATCTTTCTGGCCTCGGAAGTTTATTTAATGAAGAGAGGTTAACTGACTTTGTCTTGCACCTTCTCTCACATTTTCCATTTAATTTAATTGCCACATCTATTCAGGTTTTGATGCACATGTGCACATAGAGCACCAATAACATTTCCTGTGTCTGTTTGGGGTTTGGTGTACACACACACACACACACGCACACACACACACGCACACATGCATGCAGCATTAATACCACAGCTAGTCCCTGGTAGCATATGTTAAAATAACACAAGCGCCAACCAAAAAGACACTGGCAACTTTCTCTTTGTTCACAGATGAGCAGCTCATTTTCTCTGAAAGCACATTACATTCAGAATAAGTGTCTCTTGAGAATACCAGAAATCTTGCAAAAATTCCCATCTTGGCATAATTTTGATCTAATTTAAATGGAAAATATGAAAACTTTAACTTAATTTAAGATGGAAATGTACTCCATTTACAATATCTGTAAACCTTAAATGAATAATCAGTTGTCATTCTCATGCAGTGCAGATGCAGCTCCCAAGTTTGAATTTCTCATTTTGCAAATCCCCTGAGCAAGAGACTCTCGAGAGGAAAGTAAGAAACAAGGCGAACAGCAAGTGGTCCCTGTGCCTCACAGCTAATTTGAGCATCAGTGATACCCTAAGCAGCATCCTGCTGCCATCTGTAATGAAGAGTATACTTATTTCTAATTTGTAGCATTCCTCCCCTTTCTGATTATACAAGATGGGTTCATCCATTATTAATCCAGTTTGTCAGACAGTGCGGCCTTCCAAGTGTCAGGCTTCCTTGTTTCCAGGCAGTGAATTTGTGTTGGAGCAATGAAATTTCAGAATGCACTTATCAGCAAGCTTTTGTCTGTGCCTGATTAAAGTTGGAGAGACCAACTTAACAGCCTTAAAATAATTCTACATGAAGCAGCAGGACACATTTCTATATTTGTCATTATTGGAAAGGAAGTTGACTTAAAGAAAATCATTACTTTTCCTCCAAAGTGTACCTGATGTGAAAGGGAGTCAGGGAAAGATGATTCCTCTTTGTCTATACCAAATAACCCATAAATTAAAAATAGAAAGGGAGACATGGAGTGAAGACATTGTTTGCTTGAAATACATCCATCTTTAAACAAATGTGTACCCACATGCATATACATGTGCACACAACCTTACTTTGTGGAACTTATAGCTTAATGTTAACTAGATCATGATATCATGTCATTGAAACACTGCTGGACTTGCCAAATTCAGGTTGGTATCATTCTCAAGAAATACACTCAAAGAAGTGATCTGTTTGTGGGTCATGTGACTGGGCTCCAGGGCATATCTGTAGGGAAGAAAAAGATAATGTATTATGGGAAACACACATGGATACTGTGCATTTCAAAACAGAAATTATTGTGTAAATGACTGAGAAAGGGACTTTAGCCTAGTTCCAAGTCATTTTAATGAGCATTGGAATTGTTTTGCTTTTGTAACTCTCTAGCTTTAGAGGAACTGAGTGAAAAATCTGAAACTAAATAAGTGAGCATTAAATTTCTATCCATACTTGCTGAGGGGTTTAACAAAGGCATCTCTTGACCTATTCATTTTTTTTCTACTCATCAGAAATCTAATACTTTTGTCCATCAAAACACAACAACAAAGGTCTGTGGTCTGGCTGTTACTTCTAAAATAAAGTGGCCACTTAAGTAGTAGGAAAGTCACAAATATGACTTTTGGACTGGCATTAAGGTGCAATATTTGAGTAAAGAGAAACAGCAGTGTAAGAGGATAAGAGGGATTATCATACAGATTTACCAGGCAGAAAATTTAAGTGGCTAGAGTAATTCCAGATAGATGCTGAAGCTGGCACATGGACAGAGAGGACATAACACAAATACTGGGAATAAGCAATGTTCCATTTGCCTGAATGGTGTGGATGACACAGCAAAAAATTTCTGAAACTTTCACTCCAGGGTTGAGAAGAACTACTTACTAGTCTATACCAACAGTTGTCACCTGGGTTAAGAGGTAGAAGTTTTGCCTCTTAGACGATCTTTGGCAAAATATGAAGACATTTTTAGTTATCACAAGATAGAAAAATAGCCTTGCTATGACTAGAGAAGAAAAGAAAGATAGATTGGGGATGAGCTACCCAGACTTCTCGATAACCTCGAGTGCCAAGTTTTGCATCTAGACAGTTGGCATCAAAATACTTCCTCTATTTGTTTTGTTTTGGTTTTTGAGACAGGCTCTCATTTTGTAATTCAGTATGACCATGAACTCACTATGGAGCCTAGGCTGGCCTCAAACTCATGGCAATCCTCCTACCTCAGCCTTCTGAGCGCTGGGATTAAAGGTGTGCACCACTGTTCATGGTTGGTAATTTTAAATATTATTAATTAGTTGCTTAATGTATGTATGGGTGTATGTAAAGTACTTAGCACAATGTCCGACGCATAGCAACTCCACAATAAATTTTCATCACCATTATTAAAATCATAGTACTATTTTTAGTAATGGTGTTACATTAGGTCAAAGCAACTGAGATTTGGGGGAAGAACCAAACAGTGAATTTTTTTTTTAACTTTAGGGAAGGGTTTACAGGGTGTTTAAGGTCTTACTACTAGATCAGACTTGTAGTGATTGGCCTGTTTACAGCCTCCAAGAACTGGGATTATGGGTGTGAGACCCCATGCCCAGTCTCAGTGGCCATCTCAGAGTGCATGGCAGGCCTGGGGATCAAACTCCCAGACCCTGTGCCTGTTTGCATGTGCTTTAATCCACTGAGCTATTTGGCTGACCTGAAATAGTGAATTTTTGACAAGCCTCAGGCAAAGGATACTAGTGAAAAATTAAATAAAGAGGTACATAGCAGTAATGAAGATACCTGACTAAATTGCAATTGTAGAATATATACAAGATATGAAAGAATATATTTTAAAGGAAAGTTGAAAAATAAAGAAAATAAAACTGAAATACTAAATCCTTAGTGGATACAGCCCATAGCAACCTTGTGCAATATAAATGTAATATGAGTCTCATTTGCAATTTTGTAGCAGCTGCACTAAAGTAAAAAGAAACAGGAAAATTAACATTAATAGTATATTTGGTTAGTCCATCTAATTAAAATTTTATTTCAACATATAAGCACTATAAAAATCATTTATAAGGTAGTTTATTAGGTCTTCAGAATTGTCTATATATTTTAGACTTATAGTGTATCTTAATTTGGGCTAGCTATATTCCAAGCACTTAAATGCCCACAGAGCCACTGACTATCATGTCAGACAGAAAATACACAAAAAATATAAAAATGTCACAAATGACAAAATAAGTTTCCAAAGCCATGTCCAGATCAAGGAAGCTAAGAAATTAGATACAAGCTTGTTGCTATACAAAGATAATTTCCCTGGGTGCCATGCCAGCCCCAACCCCGGGGTGTGCTGAGATGGGGATTGAGACCACACATGGTGGCGGCCTGTAATCCCAGGGCTTAGAAGGCTGAAAACAAGAGGATCACTATGAGTCTGATCTATGTAGGCTCTGTACTAAATACATTTTTTAAAAAAGATAATTTGATGTTAGTTCTCCTCAACTGTTCTGCAACTTAAATCCTCTTTCATGAAGACATTATTTAGCAGAAATCTTAGACATCATCTTAGTTAAAGGTATGTAAAAGCCAAAGTACATGATCAAATATAATGACAATGCTAATAAAAATATAACTGGCCAAAATATATTTTATAGAATTGTGAGATTCCTGAGGGTATTGAAAGAGTTGTAAGTTGAAAGGGAATTTAGAAGACTAAGAAAAAAAAACACAGTCTGATTTTCAGAAAAAGGAGGACTAGAGAGTTCCCAAATAAAATTGCTATGCTTGTTGGTGAAGGTCAAGCTCTGGGTCCTAGGATGTTTACATCTATAGAACAGAAGACTGGGGAACCTAATACCATGGTCCCTTTGCCTTGGTAATAGCCTGTAAACCTGTAGGATTATTCAAAATAGCCTGTAAACCAGTAGGATTATTCAAAAATGGGCATTTGGACATGGATCTAGAGAGGACATGATCACTAAGGTGCAGTAATATTTTATAAGAAACAGGTTAACCTTAATTCTTCTTGTGAGAAGGCCTCTAGTATCATAGCATCAGGGAAAGGTTAGGGTCATATCATACCTGGATTCCAGCAAGAAACATAGAATTTATGCTTAATAAGCACCTACTATTAACTTTGCAAGTAGTGAACATGTATTTTAGACACTAGGGATACGTTAGTAGATAAAATTTCTCTTAAGGTACTAATTATACAAACTTTATTAAGGAACAATGTAGAAAGTGCCAGGGATAGATTTGAGGGATCATTTAATTATGAAACATTACAAAAACTTTCTCTAGAAAATGACTTCTAAGAGGACGCATGAAAGTTTTAGGCAGAAAAGGCTTTGGGGTATGAGAGCAAGAAGTCTATCTCAGGAAGAGGCGATGCGAATCTGAAGCCTCAGAAGTCAGAAGGCGTCATTGTGGATAGGAAGGGGGTCTCCAGCTTCGATGGGCACACACATCCTCTGAGGATCTTATTAAGATGTAGGTTCTGATCCAGAGTCTGAGAGTCTGTATTTATAGCAAGCGCCCCTATGGCACTGATGCTACTGGCCTGTGGTTATCCCAGGGAGCAGCAGCTGCGCAGAGCAGGGCAAAGACAACGATGAAGATGGGGGCATGTTTGGACTATGAAGGGCTTTTTTTGAAGACTTTGAAATTTTATATTAGGGACATTAAGTACAGGCAAATCTTGATTAGCTTGGTACTTTTGGAGGATCACTCTGGCAGTAGTGAGAAGAATGAGTTCATAGGAGCAAATCCGGAAACAGTTCTGTTGAGACTTGGGATGATGTTGCATGACCTTCTGGAAAGATGTTAGGTCTGAACCAGGAGGTTGGTATTTATAGAGATGGGTTAGAGTGGATTGCTTCAAGCTGTGTTGAGGGGGCAGATTTGGGAAGCTGGAAAGATAAGACCTGATAATGGTGAACTTGATAAGGGTGCGAAGGAACACAAACAAATGAACTTCATTAACTGGAGAGATTTCAGTGACTTCAGTTTGGACAAAAGGAGAGAGGCAAATTTTCCAAGTGGGGAAAATAAGAGAAGGAGGAACTCTGAGGGTTGATATGTTTTTTAGATATGCCAGAATGGCATACTTGAAGAACTGTTATGTGTTTAAGAATCACTGTATTGGGGCTTGCCAAATAGTTCAGCAGATTAAATCACCTGCTTAGGCAGACACAGGGGCCAGAGGTTCAATCCCTGGCCTGCCATGCTGGCCCCACCCTCAGAGCATGCTGAGACTGAGAATGAGACTGGGCATGGTGGTGTGTGCATGTATTCCCAGTGCTTGGGAGGCTGAAAAACAAGAAGGATCACTACAAGTCTGATCTGTGTAGTGAGAACCTGTAGGCCCTATACTAAATACATAAAAAACAACAACCAAAAATCATTGTATATACTTTCAGGTAAAAAGATCTAGATGAATGGGACAGTATTACAAGAAGGTAGACACTGATTCTGTAGGGGAAAGAACTTTCTTGTGGTATCAGCTGACTCATGACACAGATTACCTGACAATATAGTCTTCATTTATGGATGTATACAAGCAGAGTATAAAAGACGCCATGTCCCAGGAGTCTTGGACAGAGCATGCACATGTTTCTAAGGTGCTGGATTAAGGGTCTCTGGAGCAGGATTCCCAAGTGGCACCACTAGAGTAGAACTCAGGGGTGGAGATATGGAAGGATATTTTAAAAGCACAGATTTCTATCATTCCAATTCTTGGAAATTGATTCCACAGATCTTCAGTACATCCCTGAATTGGGAATTGGGTTATCTCTATCTCTGTCTCTCTCTCTGGCTCTCTGTCTCATTTCTGTCTCTGTCTCTGTCTCTGTCTCTGTCTCTGTCTCTGTCTCTCTCTCTCTCTCTCTCTCTCTCTCTCTCTCTCTCTCTCTTTCTCTCTTTCATTACTGAAAATTGAACCCAGAGCCTTTGCACTAGCTAAAGCTAAATCTCCAGTATTTTTTGGGGGGACAGGGTTTCCCTAAATCTCCAAGTTGCCTGGACTGAGCTTGAGCCTGAAATCCTCCTGTCTTAGCCTCTCAGAGAATTATCATCATGACCAACATGTAACTGGATTCTCAAACTTGGAATAAGTTTCTCTGAACCTGGAATTTTTGATATAATCATTTCATCCCTATGATCTTAACATGTATGTTTATACAGAAACAGGAGCAACAGACAGCAGCACAGTGAAATGCCTCCTAAGTTTTCACCTTACACTTTCCAGGACCTGTGTTCTTCTGGCAAATGCCACCCAAGAGGTATCCAATAGTCATGTGCTTTTTCTTTCTCTACACTTAGAATCCAGCACGGTAGGTTCCACCAGTGTGGCTTGCTAAGTAAGAGAACTATGCCATTAATAAGCACAAGGTTCAGTGGCACAAAGGTCACTCAGCTTTACCTTAATTGAAGCAAAAGCAAACACACACATTCTTTACATAAACACTGATATTTAACATTTAACTCAACCCTCATGATTCATTTAAGAAAAGGAAATTCAATAAAATCAGGCAAATGTGACTACAGGAAAAAGTGCCTCTGATCAATCTGGCTGTTTCCAGGACTTTGGGCAAATGAAAAATCAATTTCTGAAATAAAAATGTTAAATATAGACTCTGACTATCATTACAAATGCTGCTTAGGTTTAGTTTTGTTTTTCTGTTTATATCTTCTACAACAGCACTTCTTTAGTCTTTTGGAATATTTATTAAAGAATCACATTGTGTTTGTGCTTTAAACTCTTAAGTCAGAAAGTGAATAGTGATGGCTAAGAGTCTAGCTATTTCTGATTTCCAAAACACAAAAATTGATTTTTAGGAGACACATTTTGTGGGTCAGAGTTTGTGGGAAATGAAGTAGGCACAACAAATTGGCAGCAGAGAGGAGGCAGAAAATAATAGAAAACAGACTTGAGAACTGGAGAAGCAGAGTCATCTGGGAACATTTAGTGACAGGGCAGACAGCTCTGCACACCTCAGTGGCCCCTAAGGCATCCCTAGGTCAAAGAACATGATTTGTTCCCATCCAGAGAAGTTTCTGACCATGCCACAAAGTGGTCTTGGTCCTAAAAGGCAGAGAAGCTATCTTATGGGGAGAGAATAGGAGGTGCTGCAGAGGAGAGAGATGCTTAGGGTTTAAATACCAGAGATTTTTGTGAAGAAAAAGCAAACAAAATAGTAGAAAGCAAAATATTTGCTTTCTTTGTGATATAGCTCTGGGTACATTGTTTTAAATAGATATTCATGGGCAAATTGTAAAGAAAACGAAAGGAAGACAAACATACTGAGAAGTGGCAAAGCTACAATTTAACCATTTCTGCCTAACTTTGATGTAAGGAGTACAGTAGCAGGTTTCTTATGGTATTTTTTAGAGCTTCCCCTTAGAATTTGGACAGTAATCCCATTTCTTCCTCTTCCAGCAAAGTTTCTATCCTGTTGAGTTAAAAACAAAACAAAATACTACCACCAAGGTCATTTTCCTTTTTCTCTTATTCTGATGCAGTGAGGTAAAAGAGTGTGAATTCCTTTTTTTATTTTTTTATTTTTCCATAATTTTATTGAGAAACAAATAGCAATGAGACAGTTTCAAACCAAGTTGGTAGGACAGATTCAATAATTAACACATTGCATACATTCTTCCTACTGATTAATTGCTATACAAGATGAGGACATGATATCCTATTTACAAACACTATTACAACAAATACCTTTATTTATTAAGAGAATGTAACTATATATCTATCCTAACCATTTTGAATACACAGATACAAAATGGACATTCATCTGTATCCCCTTTTTTTGTTAAGTTCTGTT
>NW_004524691.1:4104733-4108795 GCF_000260255.1 Octodon degus | reverse complement strand
CATCTAACTAAAGAAGTCAATGATCTTTTCAAGGAAAATTACAGTACTCTGAAAAAAAAGAGATCATAGAGGATTTCAGAAAATGGAGATATTCCTTGTTCCTGAATAGGAAGAATGAACATTGGGAAGGTGGCCATGCTCCCAAAATTACTGTACAGATTTAATGCAATCCCTATCAAACTATCAACAACATACCTCCCAGATCTAGAGAAATCATTGCTCAAATTTATTTGAAACTAGAAAAGATCTAGAATGGCAAAGGTAATCCTGGGCAATAAAGACAAGGCAGGAGGCATTAAAATTCCTGACTTGAAATTATACTACAAATCTACTCTGATGAAATCAGCATGGTACTGGCAACAAAATAGACCTGAAGATCAATGGTAGAGATCAGAAGAAGCAGAGGCCTATATGAACACACTCAATCACCTGATCTTCGATAAAGGGGCCAAACATGATTACTGGAAGAAAGATAGCCTCTTTAACGAATGGTGCTGGAAAAACTGGCTCTCTACATGCCGAAAACTAAAACTTGACCCAGGTCTATCACTATGCACTAAGCTAAAGTCAAAGAGGATTAAAAATCTAAACATTAAAACAGGAGCACCAAATATCCTGGAAGAGAAAGTAGGAGGAACTCTTGAAGACATAGTGGTAGGTAAAGAGTTCTTGAACAAAAATCTAATTGTATGGGTAACACTTGAGAGAATTAACAAGTGGGATTTCCTCTTATCGGGAAGTTTTTGCATGTCCAAAGAAATTACAAAAAAAGTTAAAAGACAAGTCAAAAATTTGGAAAAAATCTTGACTAATAAGCATTCAGACAAAGGTTTGCACTCTAGAATTTATAAAGAACTAAAAAACATTATGGCCCCAAAATTTCAAGACCCAAATCATAAATGGGCATCTGAAATGAACACACACTTCTCAGAGGATGAAATTAAAGGAGCGAACAAACATATGAAAAAATGTTCCACATCATTAGCCATCTGGGAAATGCAAGTTAAAACATTACTGAGGTACCATCTCACCTCAGAAAGAATGGCTATCATAGAGAAATCACCCAACAACAAATGTTGGAGAGGCTGTGGGGAAAAAACAACGCTTCTCCACTGCTGGTGGTATGTAGACTGGTGCAACCATTATGGAAATCAGTGTGGAAACTCCTTAAAAAACTAACACTGGAAATCCCATTCAAGTTAGCTATCCCCCTAATGGGAATTTTCCCGGAGGAACTGAAAATGTCATGTCATAGCGATATATGTGTGCCTATGTTTGTAGAAGCACAATTTGTGATAGCCAAATCTTGGAAACAATCAAGATACTTGTCACCTGAGGAATGGATGAAAAAGATGTGGTATTTTATACAATGGAATATTACTCAGCTATAAAAAATGATAAACTCGAAGCCTTCATATTTAAGTGGATGCCACTTGAAGATATATTCATAGGTGAGATAAACTGGACCCACATGTGTAAATATTGTGTAGTCTTCCTAGCATAAGACCTCAAAGAAGAGATACAAATTGAAAGGTATAACACAATTAAAAGGAAAGCAAGAACTTGAGGATTGAACAATGAAGAGAGGGCAAGGAGAAAAGCTGAGACAAAATGACAGTGGCAAAGCCATACATTTGTATGCACAAGATGCGTAATGCAATGATCCTGAGAAACATCAGCAGGTTTTTGAAACTAACAGTTAATTGGTAGGATTCTCACCCGGACTAACTATATATGCTGATACCTGGGAACTAAGCAACTGCAGTGAAGTAAGCAATATCTAATAGAAGGGTCATTCTTGAAATGCCTGTTATTCTGGTCTTCTAAATATGTACTGTTTGTCATGACACATCAGTTATTGCCATACTGTCTCTCAAGTAAATGTTTGCTTTTAAAAAAGGGTAATAAATGAAAAAAAGAGACAAGACAAGAAAAAACAAGTCACATGACTGTCCTGCTATGATGCTATATATGGTTAGATTTCTAAGTTTCTGTGTAAAAAATATGTAAATGTTTTTTCATATTTTTAAAATATTTTTTCTCCATTTTCTGTAGAGACTTAAAGTTTAACATATCAATACCTGATGGAAAATACCTGTTCCATGTTATGCCTAAGATGCTTGATATTCAGACAGAGTTAGGTTAAACCCAACTGCATATGCTTTAGGGTAATAATAAGCTTCTCTTCTGGAGGGTTAACAACCAACGTTTGCAGACCAAAAATTATAGAAAAGGAAAGGATGCAAGGACAGCCAACATTTTGGCCCTAGTCTTTCAAGGTCAGCAAAGACTCAGGACATAAGAGAACTTGTACTGTAACATTATGTAACAAATTTTCTGATCAAACAGATTATGGGGCCACAGAGCAATGTGATCAATGATGTAGAGTGTGCCTAAGGAGAGTCAGATGGAGAGAAAACATTCTCTCAGTCTTTCACAGAGAGCAAAGTGATCAAACAATGGCCGTGACTCATCCACATGGCTGACACTGACAAAGGATCTGCAAACTGCGGTACAGGGTTACAGGATAAATCCTGAGGGGATTTGACTGACCTTATCAGATACAAAAGCTCCATTTCTTGTTATATAGTTCTTGCTTTGTCTCGGTCTTAACCATCTGGCAGAAAAGTATGAAAATGAAGTATAAAAAGTAAAGCCACATTAATATGCTGAGCTTTGAAAGGCTCAAGTCAACAACTTCTGACATTGCCGGTCCTACGGATAACCCACTACTATTATGGACTACTGGACTATATTGGATTATTTTGCTGAATTCATGCACCTACAATATTTAAATGGTAATGGAATACTCATCTCTAACAAAACTAAACAAAAAAGGGAGATACAAATGAAGGACCATTTTTTAATCTGTATATACAAACTAGTTAGGGTAGATATATAGCTACTTTTCCTTAATTCAGTGAGAAGAAAGATTTGTACTTATAGTATTTGGACAGGATATCATGTCTGCTTCTTGTACTACAAATAACCACTAAGAAGATAACAATGAGCAATGTATTAATTATTGAAACTATCCTATTAATTGGTTTTGAAACTGTCTCATTGCTACCTGTTTCTCAATAAAATTAATAAAAAAAAACAAAGTCTGAAAGGAGCATATTTTAAAATATTCATGTTTCCTTGACTGTCTGTGCCCTGTGGGTACATTTAAGCAGTATAGTAGAAGTGTGAGGTAGGTGTTCTGCAGGTGGAGAGGAAAACACAGATATTGGTGAACAAATACAATTTGTCATAAATGTGTTTGAAACCTTTGGATTTACCTATGTTGAATGATAAATTTCATATCAATATCCAACACACATTAGAACTTGTTGAATAAATCTTGCTCTTATTACTTTCAATATATGGCATCTTCTGATTTTTTGTTCTATAGTATTTCACTTAAAATACTACTTGTGCCACATTAAATTAATTTCAAAATCAGGCAGAGTGAAAATACTGTGCTAGCCTGTAAGCCTGAACATACAATCTCTCTACTCTTAACTACAAGACAAAGAATGGTGTCATGCCTGCAATGAGCAGATGTAGGCTGTCTGTGAACTAGGGGTTAGGGCCTTAGGATGAAGAAATCTGATAGATGGCTTGGGACACAGCAGAATTCAGAGCCACCACCTGTGTTGTACCTGCAATGAGACTCACTACTCAAAATTTCTCTTTTATACAATATTTTGAAATGTAGCTAAAGTAAAGCCAGAACAAAACCAAATACAGGGCTCTGATGCTTGGGTGAATGTTTCTTCTTATCTCCTCCAACATTAACAAGCTGTGAGACAAATGAAATTCTCATTAGCTGTTTTTCCTATTTGCTACTCCTTACTCTCATCCAATGCTATAAGTCTTCAGATAGCATTATTTGTAAAGAACGCCTTACCGACCAATGAGTATTTCTAATGTAGTACAAGTATACCATGCTTCATGGCTCATTAAACAGAACTTCCTTGGAGTTATGGTGAAACTGAGCTTCCATGGAGGAAATGAGGTAAAAAGTCTCATTGATAATGAAAATCCAAATAAGATTTAATGAAAACCTGCATATATATA
>NW_004524691.1:4096830-4104633 GCF_000260255.1 Octodon degus | reverse complement strand
ATTGGGTCTTCCGCTTCACTGGCAATGTCAGAAATTGTTGACCTGAGTCCCCTATAGCTCAACATAACAGCATGGCTTTACTTCTTATACTATGTTTTTAATCTTTTCTGCTGGATAGTTAAGACCAGTGTAAAGCAGGACCTATGCAACAAGAGTTGTAGCTTTTGGGTCTGATAAAGTAGATGCGACTTGAAGATATACTCATAAGTGAAATAAACCAGACACACATGTGTAAATATCGTATAGTTTCCCTAGTATAAGAACTCAAAAGAAGAAATACAAATAGAAAGGTATAATACAAATAAAAGGATAGCAGGAACTGGAGGACTAACTAATTAAGAGAGGGAAAGGAGAAGAGCTAGGAAGCATGACAGTGACAAGCCATACAGTTATACGTACAGGATGGGCAAGATAATGATCCTAAGAATCTCCAGAAGATTTTTGAATCTAGCAGTTAACTGGAAGGATTCTCACCCTGAGAGTGTGAATTCAGAAAGTGAAGGTTGGCATCTCAAGACTACATACCCTGCCAAGACAACAGCCATGATACTGGCCTACTCAAAAGCAGGTCAGAGACTCAATATAGAAATAGAACACCCCCCCAAGGCACAGTTAATCAAATGACAGCTAGTATATGGGGCCATGTCAATAGCCCTATCTACAAAGTGAACTTGAATACTATATTTAAATAATCTTTACTGATTCATCCACTATTTGGATGGTTCTCTATGTGCCATGTCTTCCCAGCTATCCATGAAAATATTGCAAGAACACAGTGAGGGTCATTGTAAATTGTAGTTCATTATTCTACTCTACCAGACATAGTAGAATTTTTAGTTGCTCAAAAATACATATATAGTACTTTTTTTAAGTTGGGTTTAAGAGCTCAAAAACTAGCAAGCCAAAACTGGAGGGTATTGTAGGACCGTGAGAACAATATGTAAAGAAAAAGCAGAGTATATGGCTTATGATTGACTATTTGATGTACTATGTACCCCAGGGTCCTGCTTTCTTTCACTTTGATTTGTACATGGAACTTTGTTATAAACAGGTGTATCATACCTAGTGACTTACTTGTGCTGTATTGGAATGTTTTACTGAATTTGAGTCTTCTATACTGGAGTCAGAGAACCAAAATTATCTTTTGCCCTTCCCTGTGTCCCTTCTGCTCTCCTCTTTCTTTTTTCTCCTTCCCCTTTTATTCTCACCTTTTTGCTCTTAAGAATTTTTTTTTTGGTTGTGCTAACTAATATACATAGTCCATAGCAAAACTCCAAGACTTCAAGATTCAAGGTCCTAGAATGACACAATCAGACTTCAGTTGTATTAAAGCTACAAGTGGGCTACAGTATGCCATAGGGTGTGATCTTTCTCGTGTAGTGCACAGTAGGGAATCATTCAAAATTATACAAGTTTTATTATGTTAGATCAGGTTTCATAATTTTTTACCTTAGAAGAAACTTAAAATCATGTAATTGATGTTATTTTAGTTTTCATAGTACTTTGTCATATTTACTAATAAGAAGAGCTGTACATAATGTGATAAAATGTTCTTTCTGGCTTCCAGGTTACCCTGATATTCCTCTATCCCACATCCTGAAACCCTCCATGGAGTTTTTTTAGCTGTCATAGAGTTATAAAAGCCAATAGCAAGTGGCCTTCATTATCAATGATTTACTAACAAATTATTTTAAATTTTACTTCAATGTTAGAAACAGTTGTTTCTCATGGTGTAATTAACTGGTTGGATACCTCTTTGGGGTCACAGAGAATCAAAGTTTGATGGAAAGAGCATGAGCTTTGCAGTCAACTGGATCACACTTTAAATTTCCTGAATGATACTCTGAATAAGCTTATGTCATCTGAGTGCCAGAGGTTTTTTAAGTGTAACGTTAAGAGGTATTTTGGGGATTAAATGAAATAATTTACATCATAGTTGTCATGCTGGTGATGATGGTGCTGTTATGATAATGAGTTGGTGACAGTGAGAGTGATTGTGGGGTGATGATGGCTATGGTGATCATCGCAAAGAAAATGGCATGCTTGCCCAGGGACAGCACGGGATCAGTGACTAAAATCACAGAACCAGGAGCCACAGTACCTGAGTTCAAATCCTGCCTCTGTTACTTACTAGATGTATGGTCTTGAACAAGGGTATTAGTTATCTTTGTTCCTAGCAAGATACTCCAACATTGTTTCCTCTTTTTCCAAAAATAAGATATTTTCTGAGAAACGTGGTTATTACCTCACAGTTTTGGCAATAAACAGTGGATTAGGAATTTGGCATGACTTAGCCACGTCTTCTGCCTCATTAATCTAGGCACTAGCCCATGAGCTGTGACTCACCCGAAAGCTTGATTGGGAGGGATCCATGTCCAAGCTCAGTCTCATGGTTGATGCTAAGATTCTGTTCTTCTATGCCAACAGACTAAGAGCTCATTCGCTGGCTATTGGCTGGAGGATGTCCTCAGATGCTTCCCCATGGATGTCATCAAAGTCAGCAGAAAAAGATTCTCCTAGTAAGCCAGATGGCACATCTTTTAAAATCTAATTATGGAAGTGATATCCCATTTCTTGAATTGTTTGACATGGGTCACTCAATCCAGCTCACAGCCAAAGGAAGAGAAATACACAGTGTGTAAATACCTGGAAGGAAAGTTGATCATTAGGAACTATCTAAAATGTTTTCCATCTCTCTGTACCTCAATTTTTCCATCCTTGAGATAGTATGACAATAAATACTTAAAAGTGCTATTGTAAAAATAAATGTTACTATTGTAAAATATCTGTGTCTATCACATAATAAGTACTCTGTAAAAGTTCAACATTCATTTTTTGAAAAAGAAATCAATTTTCCTGCTGCCAAAACATTGGCCCAATCTGCACTGTGGCTCTTGTCAGTCGGTGTCAAAAGGTGATTATTGTGTCACCAGTTTACACAGCAAGGGCAGCATAGTTCAAGGCAAAAGAGGGGTGTGACAATATGACAGGCCCAAATTCTTTTTTTCTCTTATTAAGACACATATTAGGGTAAATTGTACCATCAACTTGGTGGCTCTGTCTTCATCTGGGAAAGGAGTGCTTCTAATTTTATTGGGATGAGATTCATGACATTTAGTAACCTCCTGGAACAGGGACTAGCAGGTCAGAGAAGGGGCTGCCGGGAGTAGGGAGAGGCTGTCCAGGTGGACTGGCTGTGTGTGAGCTCAGGAAGTTGTCTTGACGTCCCATCTAGCCCCAAACCTCTATCATCCCATGACGTATCCCTAAATCATTTAAAGATTCAAGGTCCACTAAGCCCTTGAGTGTTGTTCTTCTTACTTTCATAACTTTTTACCGTGGTGGTTTATAAGATTGTTTTATACAAAAACAGTCTGTATAGCAAACCATTTAATGTGATAGGATTATCTTGTTCTGTGGTTTTAAATGGTGTGAGCAAACGTATCTAAATGTAATCATAGCGTTTGCTTCAGGAGCTAATTTCACTGAGTGTATCTTTAAAATCTTGGTAAACGTTATTTCCGAGACTCCTCACTGGAATGAAAATTGTAGTCTGTGTTTGTTGCTGGCAGATCTTCTGGGTCCCCCTCGAGGAGCACACATATGCCTTCAAACAGAAATGTCACCCGACGATGTAACAATGTCCTTGCTCTGTCTGTTGTCTCCAAGACTCCCTGTGTGACTTGTCTCTTTCCTAATGCGTGCTAAGTATCTGATACTTTCCTATGCAGGAAGCTTATATGAACTAATTAACATTTAATGAGAGGAAACCAACTGATTAGAATGCTTTTCGTGGTACTTTAGCTAATAAATGTTGTATACACTTTTGACTGCGTCTCCTCGGCGTGTGGCTTCCCCATCCCGACAGTCCCCCTTTTTTCACAGCTCTGCCCTGCTCTAGGGCTTTCTTAGTAACCTGGATGAACAGTTTGCCTTAGTTAATTTAAGGAAATTTGGGCCAAATTATTGAGGTAAATATTTTGATTAAATTTTGCTCAGAGCAGTGTGAATGAAGCTTCTGAATCCAAATCAAGACCAAATCATTCCAGCCACGCTTGATGGAGAACAGCAAGTTTGATGAAAAGCAAAGTCTGCCAGGCAGAGTCCCAGGCAGCTGAAAATGATTTCTCCTGTGTTTATGAAGGTAATTAGGGCTACGCCAGCTCAGCTCTGGAGACTCGGTCGGTGGGACAGGGAGGTGCAAAGAGGCCAGCATGTCCCCTGATTATCCAGATCCAGCTGCTCTATACCTGCTCGTGCCTTCTGAATTATGGAAAGTGTCCTAGAATGAACTGGATCAAAGTCTTAGACTGAGAACCTTTGGCCCAATTTTACAGGTTAGCAACAAAATCACTGCACAGAACCCCCAGTTTATTTTATAAACTATTTACGCATAGCTCCGTAATCAGTTACGTACATCTCAAGGTACAACATACACTTACTTGGCTTAAAGCTCACCATCGGTGGCAGTGGGAAAGCCTACTTAAGGACTCCTGATGGTTTCTATTAAATCTGACTAAACTCTCATTGTTTTAACCTTGAGGTATGGCTAGAATCAAAACAAATATACAGGAGACCATCTGAGGATAAAGGTTAGTCCATTGTTTTCTTGTTTGCCTGTTCTTACCTTACTAGGATTATCGTTAGCATTTAAATTCTTTGTCAGATGATTTTAAGCCAGTGTCTGAGCTTTTTTTAAAATTAATCTATTTTGCTAAAACCAGATAGGTAACATACAAATCCACTCAAACAGGGCTTTGTCCATGGAAACAGTTTGCAAAATGACCTAGTAAATACTGGCTCTGTTCTCAGCCTGGCTGTGCCATGGACTCTCATCCTCCATCGAGGCATGTTGTGTTATGTATGCTGTTTGTCATGTGTGGCCTAAGGAAGGAAGGAGAGCACCAGCACTAGCGCACTTATTAGCTATCTTAGGTTAGAACTTGAGAAATTCAGTATTTTCATTCTGTTTCTTAGTAATCATTTACAGCATCCCATCCCAAGACTGTGGGTCCCATTTTATGTCTGATGACAACACACCAACTAGTTCTATTTATACTGATGTAAGTCCCCATGTGTCCTCATTTATTGCTATTAGTTCCAAGCTACCTGATCTAGTGTTAGTGTGCTGAACACATTTCTTAGTTGGTAGCTTGGGATTCCTTTTATAACTGAAACAAAGGGTAGCCATTTTGAGTTGTTTGGTGTAGTTCTGGTGCTCTAGTTTTGGACTAGCCACAAAGGAACTGAAAGGTCAGGATGACTCATTACAATCAAGTTCCTTCTTCTATAGGGTGATATCAAAGCTCCCAATAAATTTTTCAACTTATAGAAGTCTAAATTTGAGACTATTGAGCGTTTATTCTTTTTGTCCACAGGGAAAAAGATTATTTAAAAAGAAAAAGGGCCAGCAAGATAGCTCAGGGGATTAAATGCCTGCTTAGGCAAGTGCAGGGACCATGGTTTGATCTCCAACACCACATACCACTCCAGTTCTACCCTGGGGTGTGCTGAGCTGGCAACTGAGTCCGGGCATGGTGGTGCACACCTGAAATCTGGCACTGGAGAGACTAAAAAAGGAGGATCACTACAAGTCCAGGATGCATAGTGAGATCCTGTACCAAATACATAAAATTTTTTAAAAAATGAAAATAAAATAAAAAAGAAGCATGAATTTGATTATCAGACATATGTGAGTTTAAATCCTAGCTTTGGCACAGTTTTAGCAGTGCAAACTGCAAAGAATTTTCTAATCTCTGAACATCATTGTCATTATATTTTAATAATTATGGTAATACCTACTTTATTGGACTTTTGTGAGAATTAGGGATAATAAATATATAAAACATTTAGTACAACAAACTCACTGAGAAAGAAATTAAAAAAAATATACCTTTTACAATAGAATCCAAAGAAAGTAAATACTTAGAATTAACCCAGCAAAGGAAGTAAAAGACCTACACAATGAAATTACAATATTTTGAAAAAAGAGATCAAAGGGGATTTCAAAAACTGGAAAGATATTCCTTGCACCTGGATAGGAAGAATGGACATTGCAGAAATGGTCATACTCCCACAATTGTTATACAGATTTAATGCAATCCCTAGAAAAATGCTATCAACATGCCTCAGAGATCTAGAGAAAACATTCCTAAAATTTATTTGGAACCAGAAAAGACCTAGAATAGAAAAGCAAATCCTGGGCAACAAAGGCAAAGCAAGAAGCATTACAATTCCAGACTTGAAGTAACACTACAAAGCTACTGTGATCAAATCAGCATGGTACTGGCAAAAAGACAGACTTGAGGATCAATGGAACAGATTAGAAGATGCAAATACAGATACAAACACACTCAATACCTGATATTTGACAAAGGTGTCAAACATACTCTTTGGAAGAAAGATAGCCTCTTTAACAAATGGTGCTGGAAAAACTGGCTCTCCACATGCCCAAAACTAAAACTAGACCTAGGCCTATCACTATACACAAAACTAAAGTCAAACGGAATGAAAGATCTAAACATTAAAACTGAAACCCTAAATCTACTGGAAGAAAAGTAGGTGGACATCTTGAAGACATAAGAGTAGGCAGAGAGTTCATGAATAAAAGCCAAATCACACAGGAAATATTTCAAAGAATCAACAATGGGGGCTCATCCTATTGAGGATTTTCTGCATGTCAAAAGAAATCACCAACAGAGTGAAAAGACAACCCACAAATTGGGAAAATATCTTAATGAACAATCACTCAGCAAAAGACTTCTATCTAAATTATATAAAGAACTAAAAAAAAAATCAGACTCCCAAAATTCAAAGACCTAATCCAAAACTAGGCATTTAAGTCAAATACATACTTCTCAGAGAATAAATACAATTAGCAAACAAATACAAGAAAAAATATTCCAGAGCACTGATCATTTGAGAAATGCAAATTAAAACAACACTGAGATGCCATCTCACCCCAGAAAGAATGGCTATCAAAGAAATCAACTAATAACAAATACTGGAGAGGCTGTGTGGAAAAAGGAGCCCTTCTCCACTGTTGGTGTGAATGTAGACTGGTTCAACCATTATGGAAATCAGTATGGAGACTCCTCAAAAGGCTAGGACTGAAAATCCCATTCAACTTAGCTACCCCCCTTCTGGTGGTCTTCCAAAATAACTGAAAACATCATACCACAATGATTCATGTGCACCCATGTTTATAGCAGCATAGTGTGCCATTGCCAAATCTTGGAAACAACCAAAATGCCCATCACCTGAGGAATGGATAAAAGGATGTGGTACTTTTATTCAATAGAGTATTACTCAGTTATAAAGAAAGACAAACTTGATGTCTCTATAGGTAAATGGATGCAACTAAAGGCTATGCCCATAGGTGAAATAAATCAGATCCACATATGTAAATATCATAGTCTTCCAAGTGTAAGAACTTGAATGAAAAAATAAAATCTGAAAGGTATAATAGATGTAGTAAAATTGAAAGAATTTGAACATAAGGAATAAACAATGAAGATGAGGGAAGGGAAAATCATGCAAATACATATACAGGATAGCTGAGATGATTGTACTACTAATTCCATCACTTCTTTGAAAATAGCAGTTAATATTTAAAATTTTCACTTTGACTAACTCTAAATGCTAATATCTGTGATCAGAGTAACTACAGTGAAAACAGCAAAGTACAATACAAAAACCACAATTGAATACTTCTCATCTTGTTCTTCTAAATGTATATGTTTCTGATGTCTTATCAATTATGATTATACTCTCTTTAAAATAAATTTATTCTTTCTTTTTTTT
>NW_004524691.1:4079585-4087090 GCF_000260255.1 Octodon degus | reverse complement strand
TTTACTTACACCTACAAATCATAGTACTTGTAAATTGGGTGGTGTAGGTTTAATCTCAGGCCACCCTCTCCAAAGTTTCCTGCTCTTATCTGACTTCATCAACTAGTTTTGGAATGAAGTTTATTTTTGCTAATGTAGCTATGATTCACTGTTTTAAATATTAAAAATAATCTGACTTGTGAAAAGTATAACCTAGCTCTTTGTATGAATTGCTTGTTTTCTAATCTTTAGAGGCTCAATTACAAAATGAATTAATAGGTGAGGAGCAGTATTAAATAAAAACCCAAATGGATAAATATTTATGCCAGCAGTATACGTAGTGAATATTAATTAGTTTTTAATAAAAATTCACTTTCAGGTTTATAATTATAAGTAGATGACCATATCAATAGAATAAGATGTAAAATATCAAGTGACGAGATGATTGGATCACATGATGCAGTAAATGAGCAGAGAGCTGAGAATCGTGTGACATGCGTCCTTCTAGACTCTGCTCACTACATTATACCACCAGGTAAATGCCTCTGTTAGATCAGCCTGATCTTTCTTTTTGCTAGAAGTAATACCACTGGAAAGGGTGCTAAGTGCTCCTGGCCAGGTTAAAATCTGTCCCCTTTTAGGTTGACTTACATTGAACCAAATTAAGCTGCAACACTTTTGGTTTTATTATTAATGACATATTTATTTTTTCAAGTTTTAATTAGTATATGTTTGCAGTACATAGTGCTCCCATTCCCTGTGGGCAGTTGGTACAAGTATAAAACACAGATTAATTCAATCTCTTCCTTTCTTTCCTCTTTCTCCTTCTCTTAGTCCTTTGCCACTTGCAAAAGAATGATTTCCTATCATCTTTGATTTTGCTTCTTATTTACATTTTAGATTTCTCATATAAGACATAAAATCTTTAAGTTTGTGGGTTTGATTTATTTCTCTTAACATTATGGTCTCTAGAAGCATCTATTTTTCTAAATATTACTTAAGCTTATCCTTCTTTATGACAAAATAGTACTCCATTGTGTGTAAATACATTTTCTTACTCCACTCATCTGTTGATGCTCATATTGGCTGCTTCTAAGGCTTATTTATAGTAAATTATACTGCCGTAAACTTGTGATTATTTCAAGAATATACCTAGAAAGAAAATATCTGAGTCAAGTGGAATTTCTAGTTTTGGTTTTTTGAGGAATCTCCATACTGATTTCCACTGTGGCTGCACCAGCTTGCATTCCAATCAGAAATGTAGAAGGGCTCCTTCTTCCTGGTAGCCTCACTAACACTTGTTATTTGATTATTTGATGGTGGTCATTCTTTCTGGAGTGAGATTGAATCTCAGTGTTGTCCCCATTTGCATTTCTCTAATAGCCAGAGATACTGGACATTTTTTTCCTGTATTCGATGAACATTTGTACTTCTTCTGAGAAGTGTCTGTTCTTTCAGTTGCCCATATTTTAACTGGGTCTTTTGTGGGGGAGGGGGATCTAGTTTTTTGAAACTAATTCAATGAAAGCCTTTCCCAGTTCCTCACTCTACTGAAAAGTACACTAGGCAATATTATCCTTTTCAATGACATAATTATAAGGGAAGTTGTGAGGTCTTCAATTAAACTATGAATTGAACAGACCTATCTTCTCTTGTATTCATAATCTTCAAGGATTAATACAAGTTGAAGGTGAAGTTGCTGATAATCAATAATTCAAAAATTAGCTGTCTTACAAAGGATAAAACCATGTCAGTGTATGTTTCTATGGGTGAGTCTTTCAAATATTTAAGAAGTAAAACAAAGCATCTTATTAAAGTTTCTTGTTGGTTGTTTCATTATGTCTTGCCCTCAAATATCCATTCTCTCTTTATTTGCATAACCAAAAAAATACTCTTTCATTCCTTCATTCGCATTTCCAGACACTATTCTAGGGACAAGTGAATAAGTCAGACAATTCTTGCCTTATAAAACATTGGTTATAGTTCACAGATCAATAAATGACTAAGTAAAATGTAGGCTATGCTAGTGCTAAAACCTGAGAATGATAAGGAAGGGAACGGGGAGAAGAAGTGGCAGGGAGGGCCTGCAGTTTTTAAGTGTGTCCACAGAAGGACTCACTGATAACGTAACTTCTAAGGAAAGGTCTTGAGCGGTGGGGCAGCAACAGCCATTGAACCTGAGGGGATGAACGTGCTAGGCAAGGGGTGCAGTGATGCTAGGGGAAGCTGCCTGATGTGTTTAGGCTCTCTCGGTGTGGCAAGGTGGCCAGATGGCAAAGTGCACTGGAGGAAGGACTGCAAGCCACAGAGACATGCCTGGGGCTAGAAACCTGGGGCTCTTTCCTCTTAGGGCATGATGGGCACCTTAGCTTTCGTTCTGAATATAAAGAGGAACAATTGGAGGGCTTTGAGCAAAGAATGACCACTATTCTTTAGTTCTTACTGGGTCAGTCTGACCTTGTCAGGAACAGGACCATTAAGAGGCCATTAAGAGGCCAGTGCAGCTGTGTAGGATGGAGACAGTGTAAGTTGGGCCCTGAGGGTAGCAGTGGATACTCGAGGAGTGGCAGGTCTCAGAAAGAGTCTGAAGGTGGAGCTGCCTAGATTTGCTGATAAATAAGACATGGGCTATGAGAAAACAAAGGGCATCAAGCACAAAGGGCATTTTCTGGTTGAGGAGACTGTGGGAGGCCCAGGCTTTGGGGAAAAGATACTTGTTTTGATTTTGTTGAAATTAGTGGAGATGTTGGATAGGCAGTCAACCATGAGATTCTGTCACTCAGGGGACATTCTGGTTTACTTATAGGCATGTTCAATCCTCCTACATGCTAAGGAATAGATCTATTATAAATTAATAGCAGGGTAGCTGTCTTAAGAGAGAGGGTTCTAGCTTCTGGTTAAAGGTAAGACTTTTTTTCATAAACAGTAATTATTATGTAGGATGTTTTTCTAAAGATTTATCTATATGACCAGCTACCCCAGCCAGTTGTATAATTGTAAGATTTTCTTTTATCTGTAGCCCATCTCATGCTACAGTGGGCATGAAGGATGCTTATTTCATGCCTAATCAGCATGTATTACTTCAGTTATTGACATGACTTATTATATACATTAGCCTCAGATTATATCCTTTTTGTGCCATAATATGTTCATTATACATTAGTTCATATGAATTCTTTCTTTAGGTCTTCCTCACACTTCTAAAATAAAATTAGCAATTCAGAACTTTTCAGACTGAGCTGGTCAGCTCCCTATATGTGAGCATTGGAGGTGGCTAAAAATTCACACTCAGAAACATTAGAGAACCTTGGCTCAGCCTTTATGATAACACAGAGCACCAGTGACTGACCCACTATCTTAGAGAGGGATATTTTTCCCTTGTGTATGATAGGAGGTTGATGGATTGTGTCTGTTGTCGAGACACAAGGAGAGAAAGGTGACTCAAGTCCCAAAATAGCCCTTTTGAATGCATTAAGAGAAAGCCTCTCTGACACAGACAGGAAGCAAGGAAAGAGGGGGCAGGAACCATGACATAGTATTCATAGTGTGTTGGTCACCAGCATTGATTCATATTAAGTTACTGTCCTTTGCTAGAAATGATACTATCCACTGCTTTTATTTTAAATTATAAAACCCTTTAAGTCTGCACAGTAACCTGAAGACTAAATTGATTGTCATTATATGCATTTTAACAATTTACTTTGTGTTTCCTATAATTTTTAAATCTCTTTACACCAATTGGGATTTGGTGTGGGTCCTATGCACAACTTTTTGAACTGTGGTGTTTGCAAATCTGAATTCTCTTTAAAAATAGGAGCATCAATACTGAAGTAGGAAAAAATTTTCTTCAAGTTTGCTTTAAATAGACAAGAGTTGAAAAAAAAAAAACCTTAATGGGAGAAATCAGCCCATTCAGAATAGAAGTGAAATTATTGAATATCTCACATGTGACTCACTAAAAATGTGCAGGAAATAGATTATAAAACTTCAAGTATATACAAGTATGCCCAAAGTATATACAAAGGACAGGAGCAAGCAAGGAGACTCAATAGTGTAATTGTGAAAATTACCCCAACTCAATATATAAATGTATGCATCTCAATAAAAATCTTATTGTGTTTGCTTTATTGGTGCATTGCTTGTTTATTTTGATATTTGTCAATGGTAGTGAGAACAAGTAGGAAAGGACTATTGGGGAAAACTTTTCATACCACATATTAAAGTGCATTATTAAACTATAATAAATAAGACTATGCAGTATTGCTACAGACTAGAAACAACAATGAAACAATGGAGAGTCTATGAACAGCTCCAACATACAGAGATCTTTCCTGCATGAGGAGGTCATTGGTTAAAATCAAAGGCAAATGTATTTTCTAAAACCAATAAATGGTTTTAGAAAAACTAGCTAGACCTTTGGGAAAGTAATAAAACTGATATTACTAAATTTTCCTTCTAACAATAAGATTCAAGATGAATCAGAGATTTAAACATATAGAAATGAAGACAAAGGAATAGTAGAATGGAATTTGAGGTATGTTTATGATTTTGAAGTAGTGTGTGACATTTTAAGTGAGAAACCAACCTAGAAGCCATAAAAGTAAAGGTAATTAAATTTCACCACCTAACAATTAGCAACAATCGAAAGGCAGATGATCAACTGGAGAAACACTTAAGAGTACTGACAGATGATCCGTTTTCTCAGTATACTGTATAAGGAGTTCTTTCAACTCCAAAGGTGCAGGAATACAAAATAGGTATTTTTTATTTAATTTTACTTTAAAGAGAAAAAAATAGAAAATTTCAAAATAAGATAATAGGATAGTATCAATGGCAGGATAGTAACAATGGCTAATACATTGTTATCTTCAAAGTAGTTGCTCAGAGCACAAGATATGGGCATGAAAAATTGACCAAACAATATTAGTACAAATTTTTCTTTTGAATGAACTAAGAGAAATTAGTAGTAGTAGAAGTATCTTAACTATCTTGTGTGTGTGTATATATATTTTTTTCTTTTCCCTTTTCCCTTCCTTCTTTTCCTCTTTCCCACATCATAATTTCTCTTTTCCTTTGAACATTTTCTTCCCAGTTCATACCTATTGGACATTTTGGATCTTATTTACTTATTCAGCTTCTCACACTAGTGAGACATGCAAAGTTTAAGTATAGGATCTGTTCTATTTCACTCATTAGTAAGGTCTCAAGTTGCATTCACTTATCTTCAAATTCTTTTTTTTATGTATTTAGTACAAGGTCTACAGGGTCTCACTGCACAGATCAGACTTACAGTGATCCTCTTGTTTTCAGCTTCCCAAGTGCTGGTATTAAAGGCGTGCAACACCATGCCTGATCTCAGTCGCTGTCTCAGTGTGCCTCAGGGGCAAGGACACCAAGGCGTGGAGATTGAACCCTGGTCCCCTAGTACTTGCCTAAGCAGGTGCTTTAGTCTGCTGAGCTATCTGGCCATCCCCTCATTTGACTTTAAGAGTCTTTAGTTTATCCTTCTTTATGACTGAGCAGGACTTCATTATAGAAAAATTCACATCTATTTTATCTGTTCCATGGTTCATGGGTATTTGGATTGTTTCCAAGATTTAGCTATTAAAACTTGTACTGCGATCAATGTGGATGCACACATATCACTATGGTATAATGTTTTTAATTCTTCTGGGGCGATACCCAGAAGGGGAATAGGTGGATCAAATGGGACCTTAATCCTAGTTTTTGAGGAATCTTCACACTGATTTCTACAGGGGTTACAGCAGTTTTCACTCCCACCAACAGTGGAAAAATGTTCCCCTTTCCCCACAGCCCCTTCAACACTAGTCATTGCTTGCTTGCTTGCTTGCTTTTCTCAGAACCAGGAATTGAACCCAGGCCATTGCGCTAGCCAGGCAAGCACTTATTGGGCTACCTCCCCAGTCCCTCATTGGTTCATTTCTTGATGTTAGCCATTCTTTCTGTGGTGAGATGAATCTCAGTGTTGTTTTAATTTGTGTCTCTTGAACTTCCAATGATTTTGAACATTTTTTCATATATTTATTTGCCCCTTATATTTCTTCACCTGACAAGTGCATATTTATCTCAGATGCCCAGTTTTGTAATGGGTCTTTGAATTTGAGGTGCATAGAGATTCATATTTTCAAACAGATTAAAGATTCATAAATACATAAAAATATTCTCAATCTCATTAATGATGAAAGAGATTAATTTAAGAATTTTGTAACTTTTATATTCTATTCTGTCTTTTTGAGACAGAGTCTCACTATGCAGCTCAGGCTGGCCTTGAGCTCACTTTGTAGCCCAGATTGGTCTCAAATGCAAAATGATCTTCCTGATTCAGCTACCCAAGTGTAGAGATTATAGGCAACTACCACCACACTCAGCCAAGATATAACATTTTTAAATGTTTAGATTGAAAAGATAAAAAATTACGAGACAAAGATCAATAATGCTCATTAATAACTGGGGGGACAACTTGGTAATAGCTACCATATATAAAATACACATTCCATTTGGTCCAAGAAGCTGGTCTTCTGGGGAATTTGTCCCATATTGTATTCATACACATGCAAAATTACACAGAAGGAGAAATGTTCATTATAGCATAGTTGGTGACAACTTAAACTGAAAAAATTGGCGACACATGAGTGGTTTGTTTAAATAAATTGTAGTACATGGGTAGAAGGGAATGCTACACAGTTATAAAGAAGAATTAATGTTTATCTTATAAGGAGTTCCAAAATACAGTATTTAGTTTGGAAATGTAGAGAATGTCTAGGTGCCAAGTAATATTTATAGTATACTACAATTTTGTAAATGTGAAATGTACACATAAAGTTTGTAAGACATACATGCATACATATGTACACACCTCCCCATGCACATAGGTATGCACACACACACACACACACACACACACACATACACACACCCTTTATCTTTGTATCCCCTTGCTATAGTCCTTCTAGCAAAAAGTTGCCTCGAAGGAGAGCTGAGGAACTCTTAGGAATTGGTGATAAGAGAAAGACTTATTGTTGTATATGCTTTCTGATGCTTATGTCCTTTTCTAAACCATGTGCATATATTATTTCTTCAATAAATCCTAAATCATATATAATTTAAAATATATGAATATAGTATTTACAGTTATTAGGGAAAGAGTTTTTTTTCCCATAATTTTATTGATAAACAAATAGCAATGAGACAGTTTCAAATCAAAATGTTAGGACAGTTTCAATAATTAACACATTGCATACATTCTTCTTAGTGGTTATTTGCTGTACAAGATGCGGAAATGATACCCTATTTACAAAAACCATTAGCACAAATCACTCTATTCATTAAGAGAATGTAACTATATATCTATCTTAATCACTTTGAATACACAGATACAAAATGGATATTTATCTGCATCCCCTTTTTGTTGTTAAGTTCTGTTATTTGAATATTATAGGTGTGTAAACTCAGCAAAATATTCTAAAAGAGTCCAGTAGCCCATAATAGTATTGGGTCTTCTGCTT
>NW_004524691.1:4077581-4079485 GCF_000260255.1 Octodon degus | reverse complement strand
TGTTTAACTGGCAATGTCAGAAATTATTGACCTGAGTCCCCCACAGCTCAACTTAACAGCATGGCTTTATTTCTTATAATTTCGTCTTCATACTTTTCTGCTGGATGGTTAAGACCAAGGTAAAGCAGGACCTATGCAAAAAGAGTTGTAGCTAATAAATTTAAAAAGTAAAAGGACAAGGGAAAAAAGTAATCTTTTTGAAAGCAAGCATTAGGATTGGGGAGATGGGTCAGTGGAATAAGCGCTTCCCTGGCAAGTGCAAGGCCTGAGTTCAATCTCCGGTTCAAAAAAAAAAATTAAAGGAAGCATTAATGTTCAATTATGTGTCAAATCTTGAATACCTATATCTGTTAATCAGAGAAAAAGATTTGATGACAAAAATTTATAATATAACAACCATTGTTAATCTACTATTCTTGTTTTGGAATTTGTACCATATGTACTGTTGTATGTTACCATTTATCTTTGTTTTTGCTATTTGTTTCTGTTTTTACTATTTAAAATAAAATAAAATTTAAAAGAATTTAGTACAATATCTGAAGATAGTCCCTTATCACTATTAATTATTCAAATTATTTTCTTAGATTCAGAATGTTCTAATGTTCTTCATGTACATTGCAATGTCTTATCATTAACTTCATGTTAGATCCCAGATAATGCTCAGAGATCTATAGGAAGTTACAGGGCAAGGATTGACCGTGGTATAAGTCTCAATGGCTCAATGTGACTCAGAAAGTACACTGAGCCAAGAATATGAATATACTCAGGTAAAAGCCCAAGGACCAATTAGATTTAGGCATAGTTAAAAGACAGAAGTGAAGCTAAACTAGGAAGAAAGCTAACCTCAACACATGTTCTGAGTACTGAGCTTAGTTTTCTTTGGGTGCTGTGTGTTAAAGAGCTATAATAAGACCAGAGATCAGGAGAATGGGACATCTCACTTTGGAGTTCCCTCTTCTATCAGTCCTGCAAAAGAGAAAGTAAAACAAGCTGCTACAGAACCCAAGTCCCAGTGTCAGAAGCTTAAGGTAAAAGGTTTATTTTCACCCTTTTACAGTTCAGGAAGGGTTGGTCAGAAAAAAGCTTCCCATATTCAGGCTCCTCCAATCTTGTGGCTGTCTTCTTCATCTTCTCAATTCACCTACACATGGCAAAAAGCAAGAATTATTTTTGGGAGTTCTCATGAACTTAGTGAACATATACAGAATGTTCCACCCAATGACAGCTGAATATGCATTTTTTTCAGCTGTACGTGGGTCATTTTCTAAAATAGACCACATACTGGTCCATAGGTCACGCTTAAGTATATTCAAAAAAAACAAAAATTATCCCTTGCATATTATCTGACCACAGTGCAGTGAAACTGGAAATAAACGAGACAAGAAAACAGAAAAAGCCCATAAATATGTGGAAATTAAACAACACCCTACTCAACAACCAATGGGTCACAGATGAAATTAAAATTCAAATATAAGCAATAAGAAATGAAAAATGTGTGACTACCACAGACTCACTGGAAATTCAGAAGATTGTCAATAGCTACTTTGAGAACCTTTACTCTCACACAATAGAAGACACAGAAGAAATGGACAGATTCCTACAAAGGTACAAATTACCAAAACTGAATCAAGAAGATATAACAACTCTCAATAACCCAATAACAGCCAATGGAATATGAAATATAATAAAAAGCCTACCAGCAAAGAGAAGTACAGGTCCTGATGGATTCACAGCTGAATTCTACAAGAAATTCTAAGGAAGATATAATCCAAATACTCCTCAAACTCTTCAATAAAATTGAAAAGGAAGCAGTCCTCCCAAAATCATTCCTGGAGGCAAGTATTATACTGATACCAAAACCAGGGAAAGACACAACCAAAAAAGAGAACTACAGGCTAATCTCC
>NW_004524691.1:4063377-4074193 GCF_000260255.1 Octodon degus | reverse complement strand
CTTTTCCTGTCTCTTGCTTTCATTCACCACCCCCTTCTTCTTGAACAACCATCTACCTTTGAGACTTCATAGCAGCAACTGGCATGTCATGACAAGCAGCCCATATTCAAAAGAGAGTTCTTAATAAATTGTCTTGACACACTAGCTGACTATTTATAGTAGCGTTGGATGCTTCCAAATAAATCCTGGATGAGTCAAATACTTAAAAATGAAGTTAGTAAGGTTTAAAATAAGATGGTGATATCTTATTTTTTTATGAGCTTTCAGTGAGGAATAACATATAATAAAACAAAAGGATCAAACAGTTCAGGTACAAAAAATGTAATCTTTGACTTGATTAACAATAGCATAAAGTCAAAAGACAAATAAAATTGGAAAATATTTGCAAGATAAGTAATAGATCACAAGTCAATATTAACTAAATATTCTTAAAAATGAATTAGAAAAATATTTTATTAACTGAGCATAAGATGTGAATAGATAACTCATAGAAAACATTCAACACATGAAAATGTTTTAATCATAAAATAAAAATAATAAATTTCATTTTTATCTGCAAATTAGACAAATTTTTTAAGTTTATTAAAATTTTTGTTTAGCATTAGTTTTCTGAACATCACTTTAGTATTTAAATTGCACAATGTGTATACTATTGATTCCATCAATCTGTAATTGTTTTAAGGAAATTATTCTGAAAAGACAATCATGCACACTGATAAAATCTCAATGATGTTCATCACAGTGTTGTATTGAATAACCAAAACCAAGCAAACAAACTAGGAAACAATCTAAGGACATTTGTGATGTAAATAATTATACTTAAGTTCAATAAAATACTATCTTGTCCTTTAAAATTTTTAATTTTTAAAACAAATAAAATAGATATGGGTATGCATATTTCTCTTTGACCCACTGTTAAGCATTTACACACAAATTGTAAAGCACCACATAAACCCAAAATATTGTATGGAAAGAGCTCTCTCAAGAAACTTGTTGAAGCAAATATTTACAGTGGTGTTATTGATTGGAAAGAATTTAGGTATTTTTTGTTTCCCTATGCTTTTTTTTTCTTTGTATTTTAGGGAAGAGTCTACAGGGTATTCAGGGTCTCACTACTAGTTCAGACTTGTAGTGATCCACCTGTTTACAGCCTCCCAAGAGCTAGGATTACAGGTGCACAACACCACGTCCAGTCTCTCCTATACTTTTAAATGAAACTATTTTACCCTCCACTAAATAAATCTTTTGCAAATATTAAAATAATGTAGAAATAATTTAGTGGCATGAATGTTTACATTAAAGTTGACAGGTATAGGTTATAAACTAATATGTGCAGAATTATCCCATTTTATAATAAATATTAAAATGTACATCCTCATATATGCATTTATGAAAATTATCCCAAATACATTAACACTGGTAAACTGTGTAGTAGGATTTTTTTTTAATTTATGTATTTGGTACAGGGTCTAACTATGCAGCTCAGACTCATAGTGATCCTCCTGTTTCAGCCTCCCCAGGATTAGGTGTGCACCACCACTCCCTGAATGGTCTCCAGTTTATCATGAACATGGGCAGATCCAGGAGACATGTGGTACTGAAAATTAAACTCCACTCCCTGCAATTGCCTAAGCAGGCACTTAGTCCACTGTGCTATCTCGCTGGCCCTGTGTAGTGGGATTTTAATTGGCTATTCAGAAAATATTTTCTTTAATAAAGAAATATCACTTTTACATTAAAATTGTTACAGGTTACTCTTAAAATCACATTGAAATTGTCAAAATCTGGGCTGAGTGTGAAAACAAAACGTAAAATTCCCTCTTGACTTACATCTTAAGTCAGTGTTTAAAAGCAAGACTCCAAAATTGTGAAAGAAGGATTGGATTACAAATGGTGAAAATTGTGTGACAGAAAAGCTCTTGATGATTTATAGACCTGCTATCAGCAGCTCAGCCATTATGAAAAGAAATCTTTTTGCGTTAGTTTCCCCACTGCCTTGCATGGGGTACACGTAGGCAGAATTATCCTCCGGGTAATTCTCTCACCACTACTGACAATCGTAGGTGTAAACAAGCTTCCACCTGGAACTGGAGAACAATATGATGATTCCCAAATTTATAGCCACATGAGCCCTCTTCTGTCATACAAGGTTCACCATTTGCAATCCAATCCTTCTTTGCAAGGACTGAATGGGGAACTTTGAACTTCAAAAACATTCTTAAGTTTATTTTCACACAAGATCTTGAATCTTGCTCTGTTGTACACTGGCATTTGAACAGTAGAAACCCTTTTCACAGACAACATGGGTTTTCAAGTGCTGATTTTATTTCCGATTTGTTTTTCATTATTTCCTGAAGCTATTGATGTTTCAGAGGCAGTGGGGGAAGTGAGAAAGCCTTAGGAGAGTGTCGGCCTTTGAATTTTGGAACTCACCCATTCAGAGGTTCATACGCGTGTTCACAAAAACAATGTCACAGGGTCACTTTGGCCAATGAGGCACTTTGTGTGAGAGCTGGTGCTTGTGTTCTGTGCATGTTTGCCCTAGCAGCCTCCCACCCCTACCACCCTTCCTCTTTTCTCTTTCTTTTTCCTTTATATCAACATGTTGTAGCCTGTGACACCAGCTAAATTAATCACTCACTGCACTCAGGGAAGTCACCGCAGGATATAAAATAACAAAGACAACAAAATTATTGCAAGGCTAGAGAGAAGGGACTGGCTGTGAATAGAGCAGCACACCCTCACCAGCTGTGTCCTCGCAGGGGCTGGAGCTGCAGATTAAATTGAGGGCTGTTTTTTATTCCAGTATGTGAATTTGAGAATGGCCACAATGCAGTGCCAGGACCCCTAGTGAAGGGAACTCCCCCTGCAATGCTCCACCTGTCAGGCCTAAGCTTCCCCCAGCTGGGGGGAGGCCTTTGAGCATTTCCCTGGAGCAAGTTCTGCTTGGACCCATCCAGCTGGGTGATTCCTGAACCGCCAGGATATAGGCACATACTCACAGGGCTGTGGTGAGAGCCAGCAAAGAAATCAAAATTCCAGTGGTCAAGAAGACACGGTCCAGTACTAGGGGATGTAATCACCTGCGTACTAGACCCTTAAACAGATGAAAAGTATACTGGTGGGGAGACAGCCCAGAGATAGACCACATGCTTGCCATGAGTAAGGTCTGGTTCAGTGCACAGCCACCCTGTCCCCATGAACACTGGAAGTACGGGGGCCACCAGTTCCTTTGTCCAAAAGCAGAAAGGAAGCACTGATAGCAAATGTCGGCTGGATGTTGGGTAGAGCGGTGATTTCATCAGTGTTCTCTCCTGCACCTGAATGAGTGGACAAAGGGGGCAAGTACAGCAGTGACCTGCTGCTCTGCTGGGGCCTTCCACTTAGACACTGCCTCTCAACAACTTAGAAAAAGGTAGTTGAGAGGACCAGCGAGTTGGCAAGGAGACAGTAGAATGTACAAGGCTCCTTAGAGACACACATAACCAAAGGAATATGATGAGATGATAACAACCACGCATTTTTAAACCATAAACACAGATGTGAATCCAAACAACCTGCACTTGGGTTCAAAATAATTAACTTAGGGAAAATAAAATGAGGGAGTTTTACTTGGACATCAAAGCCACCCCCAGGAAACTGGAGTTTTCGCATAGAGCCATCTGAGTAACATAACGTTTAGGAAACCACTGCTGGAACCAGTGGAAGGACCATTGTTGGACTAGTGTTTGGAAGAAGAGAAGCTAGAGTTGCACGGTCCTCAGCACTGCTCTCCACACTGAATGGAGGCCTGAGAGCTCAAGAAGGATATCGGAAATAATTGTTTTTAGTCCTGAGGTTTATGGATGGTTCTTTTGAAAAAATGAAATTAATTTATGAGTACACAGTAACAGGTGGAGATTCCTCTAGAAAGTGGTTGTATTAAAATAAATAAGAAGGGCTGGGAATATAGCTCAGTGGCACAGAGCCTGTCTGGCAAGCGAAGGTCCTGAGCTCAATTCCTGGTACCTAAATAAATCAATCAATAAGCTATTGCAATGATATTTGTGATACTGTGGAGGAGGCAAACACATTTGCCACGAATTTTAAGTCAGTGTAGCAACTGGTGTTTCACGGTCAGCCCCCTCACAGCATGTCACTCTCCAGCCACTGGCCCCTCCAAGAGACTGCATTCCTTGAAGAGATTCTTACCAAAAAGATTACATGATTGTGCCAAGTACAGACATAGTAATGGCTGATACATTGTGTCAACTTGAGAAGTTTAGAAGTTTAACTAATGACACGCCAGGGAGCCAGGGCCCATCTTCATCCTGTGCTAGAGTAGGGCATAGAAATGGTATGAGGGCTTCACCTACCCTGGGAGGGGGTAACTTGCTTACAGTACAAGTGAGATCAAGAGGCTTGTTCTTCCCCCTTCAGGCTCTTGTTGCTTTCTCTGTCTTCTGCCGTCTTGAACTGTTGCCCCTGAGCCATGCCACCCTGCCTTGGAGCCAGCTGATTACAGACTGAACCCCCACAAACTGTGGGCTAAACAACTTTCCTTACTTAATTTGGGTTGTTGGGTATTTTGTCTCAGTAACAAGAGAAAGTAACCAAGACAGACACCTTGTCTAAAGCAGATTATTAACCTAAGCCAATGCATTTTTATCCTTGGAAATTCAACAAAAGGAGAGGCCAATCTTTTTTTTTTTCTTTTTTTTTTTCTGTGCCAAGGATGGAACCCAAGACTTACAGCTTGCTAGGCAAGCATTCTACTGCTGAGCCAAATCCCCAGCCCAAAAGTTGAAAAGGATTTTTTTTTCTGGCTCAGGCTGCCTTTAGGGGGAGTTTGGTAAGGCAAGTGGAGGTGGGGATTGAACCGCCGTATCCTGTGCCTGACTGTGTATGCCTGAGCAGGCACCTAAACACCTGAGCTAACCTGAAGCCACCCCCAATCACTTATTTGTGGTCTCTTTTCCTCCTTTTTTATGAGGGACATTGGCAAATCTACAGCTATGGAATTAGCCTCTGTGGCTTTGTCCACAGTCACTTTCTTGTGTGATTCCAACAAGCTGAGCTCATCTGTCAGGGGCTTGATGCCATCTCTGTTGTATTAGGAAGTTATACTGACTGGTCCTATTGTAAAGCTACAGTAGAAAGAACTACTTGACTGGTGGGAGGAGTAGGTGAAGGAGATGGTCCTGGAGTTCCCCTCCAACTCACTTTGCAACCACTACTCACAGTCACTGCCAGGATTGTGTGTGTGTCTAGATTAGACACACCCACAGTTATAGGTGGGACATTCCTACAAGTGACATGCATGCCATTTTAAAAAATATTTATTTATTTATTTAGTACAGAGTCTTACTACAGGCTCAGACTCATAGTGATCCTCCTGTTTCAGCCTCCCAAGAGCTGGGATTATAGGCATGAGTCATCATGCTGAGTTTCAGCGGCCAGCACAGCTCCTCCAAGATTCCAGGGCCAGCATGATACATAGTACTAGGGATCAAACTCGGGTCCTTGAGCTTGCCAGGCAGTTGCTTAGACCACCAAGCTATCTCCCCAGCTCACCATTTTTTAAAAAATGTTCCTAACTGGGTTTATGTGTCTTGTCACAGAGTTAAACTACCTTCAATAAAATATAGGCATTTTATATCCTGCAATGGACCAGGAAGAAGATACTAGGTATTAATATTTGTTTGGCACTTTCAGGGAGTACCAGGAGTTTTTAATGCTATTTTCCAAGAAATGATCAGCCGTTGATAAATCTGCACAGTGTGAAACAGTATGTGTGGTGAGTGAGTAAGCCTGCGTGTGTGTGTGTGTGTGTGTGTGTGTGTGTATGTGTGTGTGTGGTGTGTCTGCGTAGGTTTGGCTGTGCAATTCTTCCTGTCATCAGTGCCACCCGCCATCACCCACACGAGTCGCTGGAGTCCTTTTATGTTAACACCCTCTGTAAGAAGCCTTCAGCTTGGTAGCACTGCTCACTCGTAACAAATGCATCAGAAAACAATGCACACCCCTGCCTACTGATAATCAGAGCAATTACTTAACAAGCACATCTCTATTTCCTCCAGGGTGGACTAATTAAAAGGCTTCCATGCTGTTGTCAGGAGTAGACAGAATGTTTTGTCTACTTTTTGGAGAAACTGAAAACTAGTGTTGGGATCCACATGGAAACAGTTTTGACAGTGCTCATAGGATTCTGCTCCCCTCTGCCCTCCAGGACAGACTCCATCCCTGGCCATTGATTGAAAAGTCAGGGCAGAGCCTAGGTGTACAGCTCACATCTGTTATTTCAAGGCAGGAAGTCTACGGCTACATTTTAGTACTTCTCAGACTTCAGCCTCCATCAAAACCTCTCAGAGGGCCTGTTACATCGAAGCCTACTGGTCCCACACCAGAATTTCTGGTGCTGGAGGTCTGGGATGGCGCCTGTTGTGGTTTATATCTGGATGTCCCACCAAAGCATCCTGTGCTCACAGATGGGCTGTGGGAGGTCACTGGAGCGTGATGCTGGATCAGCCTGTGGGTGGATTTATACCTGGGTGTGATGCTGGAAGGTGCAGTCTGGTGGGAAGGCGGGCTGCTGTGGGTGTGGCCCTCCGCCCTCCGTGGCTCTGCTTCCTGCCTGCTTGCTTCTCTTCTGCCAGGCCCCTTTGCTTTCTCTCTTGCCTTGGAGCCAGCAGACTATGCATTGAAACTTCCACAAACTGTGAACCAAAACAAACCTTTGTTCCTTTAATCTGTGGGCAGCAGGTGCTTTGTCTGAACAATGAGAAAAGAACTGTGTTGGTTACTTTGCTCAAGCCTGAGACAAAATACTCGGCACCCAAAGCTACAGGAGGAAAGGTTTATTTAGTCAGTAATTTGTAAGGGCTTTGTCCACAATGGCTGGCTCCAAGGCAGGGTGGCAAGGCAGAGTGGCATCGCAGAGGTGAGAAAAACTACTCAGGGTATGGAAGGTAGGAAGTAGCAAAAACAGTGGGCAGCAAGTGACAAGTGATCCCAGAAGCCCTCTTTCTGTTCCTTATATCTGTCCATGCTACCTGCCCTCGAGGCACCACATACCCTAGGTCCAGCCACCTCAGAGAAGCCCTACCTAAGGGTGCATGGGGCTTCCTGAGGACATCTAGCCACAAACCATTAGTCAAGGCCAGATCAGTCACAGAGTGAACAAGTTTCCAGGCGATGCTGAAGGACTGGAGATGACACTTTTGCACACTGAGATGGAGAAGCTATTTTCATCTTTAGGACCACAGCTTTCCTAGCCCAGAGGAGATAATCGGCCTTAGACACTATTATTTTGCAAAGTTTAATGTATATGACTGGGCACCTGGATTCAGGTAGAAGGCATGTAAACTCTGGATTTCAATCCTGATTTTGCCACTTAGTAGTTATATGATCTTCAGCTGCTAACTCAGTACCCTGATTCTCAGTATCCTTATCCAAAGAGTTTGTGGGATTCCCAAGAGTGCCATGAGGTTATATGAAGTACCCAGGATAGGACAAGATATGCCCTTGCTGCCCAGCAAAGGACGGGCACACTTGGTTTTCTTCCTCTCACCTCTCCCTCTGTAAACCTGGGAAGTTTCAAGTGACTTATTTATTCCTCAAGCTTTGTTTATACTCATGTGATACTTGTCAGGCAGAGTTTGTTTTATTTTACAACATTTGTTCTAAATTTTTGGTTTAAAGTATGTTGTGTCTTATCAGATAAAGGGCAGACTATTGCTTTGCCATGGAATTTGCATGTAGAGAGCTTTTTTAATAAAGAGAAAAATGGAAAGGTATATTGATGTAGTACTGCTTTCAAAATTTGTGCACTATGAGCTTGAACACACAACCAATTTATGCTGAAAGACTACAGTAAAATATTTTTAATATAACTGCCCAGTGACAGGAGAAAATTCTGGAAAGTAGAGTATAGAAGGTTATAAAGTTTAAAATGTCAATTTAAGGTGAATCAAGTCTTAAGAAATAAAAGATAATCACTTTTTCACACATACTGCACATTGTCCCAATATTCTATGTTCATATTTTCTTTTTCTTTTCTTTTCTTTTTTTTTTTTTGCTCCAAATGCCTTCAGGGCAGGTTTGGCTGGTTTGAGTTCTGGGGATCGAACCACAGCAACCTGGCCTTTGTTGAAGCAGGCACTTAAAGAGCTGAGCTAAGGGGCAGGCGCCCTGTGCTCACATTTTCTGCCTTCAGAAATCTTATTCAAGGAGCCGGGGAGATGGCTCAGTAGAATAAGCACTTGCCTGGCAAGCGCAAGGGTCTGAGTTCAATCCCAGTTCCGCAAAAAAAAAAAAAAAAGAAAGAAATCTTATTCAAGATGATCAATTCTATTCATGGGGATGGTAAAGTAAAATCATCTAAAAGAGCATCTTCTATACCCACCTACTCAGAAACATTGGTGATTTTAGTTAAGACTTTGATCTCCTTTCCAACAGCTGTATTTGGCCCTTACATTCCAGACTTTTAGCTATGTATTTTCCATTCATTAATAATAATTCTTGGTATTCTAATAAATACTAAATTTCCTTTCATTTATAGATGAGACAGCTAAAGTCTGGGGAAGAGAATGACTGGTTCAAGGTCCAAATTATTAGAACAGAGCACCAGGTTCAAGCTGCCTGACTCTTTGCACATCTGTAAGGCCTTTCTAACATTTTTATGTTAGCAGTCAAAGAACATAGGGCTGGCCAGATAGCTCAGCGGATTAAAGCACCTGCTTAGGCAGATGCAGGGACTGGGGTTCGACCCCAGCATGCCATGCTAGCTGTGCCCCTGGGGTGCGCTGAGGCAGAGATTGAGACTGGGTGTGGTGGCACACATGGTGGTATGCACCTGTAATCCCGTACTTGGGAGGCTGAAAACAGAAGTTTTAGAAAGGAGTCTGATCTGTGTAGTGAGACTCTATAGATCTTGTACTAAATAAATATTTTAAAAAGAACATAAAAAGATGGAATAACAATTTCATAAAAATCTAAATCTAATCAAATTGCACTCAGTGAACTCTTCTCTTAGCTAAGACAACTCAGTTTTTATGTACTTGGAAGCTACGTCCCAGTAAAACATGAAGCTGCACTAAGATTCCAGTTGTACTTAGGAGTTTGCTAAAAGAGACATTAGCCCTCCCATCACTGAAAGGGCAGTACCTAGCTTTCCTAAAGAAAATGTCAAACACCTAAAATTTATGGGATGCCTGCTCATGTGTCCTTGTATTAGGGAAATCTTACCCTCTTAGAGTCAAGTTCTTAAAACTGAAGTGAAAAATGAAGATTGATATTTAGGGTTACTTAGTATTCAACAGCATAACTTCACAAATACACACAAATTAATGCACTTTTGATTGATCCCATAATTACAAAATTTGTTTAAAGCCGTTATATTATCTTCTTATTTGACACAATATGGCACAATTTTGTTATAGGATTGAAAACCAAATAAGACAACTACAGTTGGTAGCATTTCAAAGAAATATTCCCTTTAAGATGAAATCAATCCTGTTTCAAGTTTATTCCCCTGCTTTGTGATTGAGGCTCTAGGGGTGTATTTTGCTGAAAAATGTCTTTTTGATTTTTTAGAAATTCTTTAGATTAATATGCAGCTGTCATTGCAAGGCAAATCTAGATCTGCTTTTATGTTTCCTCTTTCCTCAGGCTGTAACGAGTGTCTATCTCTCCAGGAGAGACAGTCCACTCATGCCTGGCTGGGGCTTCAGACTGCAGGTCCAGCAGCAAAGAATTCAAGTCATCGCCATTTAGAGCATGTCACACTTTGTCCATTTACATTGACTGAGTACATTTCTTTGCTTAATATGCTCAATATCTTAATCTTAGCATTCTGTTGCTATCTAATTATAATTCCTACCACACACACACACACACACACACACACACACACACACACACACACAGTGCCCATCCTGTATTGTCACATTTCTCAAGATAGCATGGAAACAATCCAGTGTTTTGATGTGTTTCTGAGCATAGTTTCAGCCTTTGTTTCATTTTATTTAAGCCTTTCCTTCATGTGTTTTTTCTTGTTTCAATTTGAAGGGCAATGGATAATTCTCTGGTACTTTAACTACTGCCATGTTTTCAGTTTAAAATTCTTCAACAGATGCAAACTTGTTTATCTGTGTAATTTCCATGCATTTCCCAAAGGTGTGTTTATATATTTCCCCTCATCCAATAAAAACACAAAAGTATACAAAATAAAATGAAGTTTCCCAAAACCTTTTTCAATACATGTGGGTGTAAAATAATTTTTTAGACTCCTACACAATAAAAGTTAGCTGACAGCCAATTGTACAACAGTCAAGGTACAAAAGCTGTATTACTTTGCTAAAGAGAATCTTGATTGTACTTCATTACATTAAATATTGACTGCAGTTCGTGGGATTGGATAGGATGCGTTCACAAGGGAAGATTTGAGGCCACGAAATGGGAATGTCTACCCATGGTGTCACTCACTACCTAACGGAGCCAACAGTTTCCTTTTTGTTCCTCTTAACACTTGAAAAGAAATCTGGACAATATGGATTCTATGTAGTCAATTATCAAAAGAAAATTTTGCAACCTTCAATCAGGGCCTGCCCACTAGGACTCACAGACTAGAGCTGGCTTTTTCTTGCATTTTAGTGAACACAATTTTGTTGCAACACAGCCACATTCCTGGGCTTACTTATCACATAGCTGCTTTTGTGCAGTAGCAGCAAAGATGAGCAGTTGAGACAGAAGTTACATGTCCTGCAAAGATCAAAATATTTATTGTCGGGCTGGAGAGATGGCTCAGTGGTCTAAAGCACCTACTTAGAACAAGCTT
>NW_004524691.1:4053825-4055046 GCF_000260255.1 Octodon degus | reverse complement strand
TCCTTGAAAAGATCTTTGACTTCTTTAGTTAGATTAATTCCAAGGTATTTCATTTTCCTCGGTGCTATTGTAAAAAGTGTTGTTTCTACAATTTCCCTCTCAGTGTGTTTGTTATCTGTGTAGAGGAATGCTATTGGAAGTTAAATATTTTGAATAAGCACTTAACTATAATAAATGATGATGTATGACTATTAAAGTCATCTTGGGTTGACTTTAAAATAATGAAGTTGAGAGTCAGGGCCTCCCTAGTAAAGCAAGTTGCTGTTGCCACAGCTCCAGAGGGTATGTGTGTGAGTGTGTGTGTGTGTGTGCACGCGCATGCACATGTATGTGCAGGGATGGGAGACCCCCCTCTCCTCATGCCCTCTGAGTCATCAAGCCCAGTGAGAAGCCAGCGGGGAGGCACTGTAGAGATGCACTTCTGGGGCTCAGAGTAGAGCACAGTAAGGCTGAGGTGCAATAACAGGAAACGACCAGCTCAGAGGCTGCCATCAGAGAGCAAAAATGAGTTGTCAAAGGCCATTTGGTGTAAGCTAAGACTAGAATATGATCTTTTGATCCTCATGTATTAAGGCCCTTTACGTGAACCACTGTGTCTGCAGCCACAGATAAACAGTCCTTCAAGACTAAAATGATTTGCAAAGAATAGCAGAGATAGTCTTCCTGAAGGTAGCAAACCTAATGAGATATTTGACCCTCAGTACTGACAGATTGGAAAGTGTTCACGCTGTAGAGTCCACAACCTCCAGTTCAGTCCTTGCAGAGTCAAGCACACATCAACTATCAACCCCATGTGAGATGAAACATCAAGCTATGAATTAATGAAACTACTTTTACAAGTGCTACACACTTTGGTTGAGGTTTCCCAATGAGCCTTGCACCTTTCTGTATGGTCTGTGGGAGACCAGCATTGCCACACTGATCCTGCCATTTCTCAACACACTTCTGAACCTCTCTTCATAAATGATCTTTGGACCTAATGTATCTGTCATGGAAGTAACTCAGTGTCTCAAGAGGTCACACTATATTTTACTTTTGCTGATTTTCTAGCCAGCTTCAATATTATTTATCAAAGTTGGTACAAAATATGATAGACCAACAATCAAACTCACTCTCAATGTACAATGACATCACATTTGTGATGGCCAAAAACCTAACAGCAAGCTCAAAAGTAACATGTCATCTAGGGCTCTTCAGAGAAAAACAGTGACATATATATAT
>NW_004524691.1:4046000-4051925 GCF_000260255.1 Octodon degus | reverse complement strand
AATAAAAATAAATTAAAAAAAATATTTATTGTCTGGACTAAAAAAAAAGTTTGTCAATTTCTGATATAGATACTCAAAGGGAGTGCTATTTAAAATCTTTTATTCCTTAAGGAGCAGGTAGGTTTTCAGTCAGGCTTATTCCTGGGTCCCAACCAGACACAAATAATAAGAGATGTTGTTATAAAGTAGCCAAAACAGGCCAGGGAGATGGCTCAATAGAATGAGCGCTTGCCTGGCAAGTGCAAGGGCCTGCGTTCAATCCCCGGTTCTGAAAAAAAAATTTTTTTTCAAAGATAAAGTACGCAAAACAGAGCACATTGTCCATGAAAGAATGGTTCCTGCCTAGAATTAACAAATGTGCCCCTTTCACTCAATCATTATAATCAGATGCTTCTACAATAGCAGAAGTGCAGTACATAATTTATTGTTGCTTTAGGAAGTAAGAGGGGGCACTATTAATAATTATGCCAAGACTGAAGCGTAAACTGAAACTATTCCGAGTAAGCTGATATGCGTGGTCGTCCTGAAAGGATACATCCATGTACCAGATTCAGGTAAATATACATAACTTTAAGCTCAGTTCTACTAAATCACATTCATCATCAGAACCTTCTTTGAATCTGGAATTTCATTGCAAATGGTGGGAATCAAATGGTGTTTCCAGTTCATCTGGGGAAGTTAACAGAAGATCCTTGAACCATCAGAAAATGTTATGCAGTAATCAATACAGCTTTTGAAGAGAAAATTGAGCTCAAATAATTCTTATTATGATGGCCCACCTGGACAATGAGAAAACAGCAGATGTAAGTTATCTCAATTTTTACTGACACTTTCAGTTGTGTCACAAATGATTGGCAAGATATAAAAGAGCTTGGCCTTTCTGCCGTATTCTCCAAGGACAATGTACTTCGATTCCGCCATACCAAAATGACGGGGGTGGAAGGTGGAGAAGGAAGCTAGAACAAACAAAAAGAGTACAAAGATCCTCAAATCCATTGTTTAAAATTTAGCCATAAATATTTATCATTTATATATACACAACTCCAAAGGAAAAAAAAAATTAATAGACGATGATAATTTTTCTGACATTTATGAATATTTGCATGAAATCTCTAATTAAAGATCCATTCTACCCTCAAAAAGTAATAGAGGATATTGTAACATCTCATCTATTGAAATCTTTAAAGGTATCCCCTCATAGTTCCACTGAATATGTATATGAATAAAAAGACTGAGAATGTGTCTCTTACTTTGAAAATTCTAATAATATTCATAAAAACCAACATTTAGATGATGCTTATTTTTTATAAAACACTTTCATATATGGTGTCTTTGATTCTCAATATATGTAAAGCATTCAGCAAGATGAGATTATTATCATCTTCATTTCTTGTGGTTATTATGATCATTGAGGTCAAAAGACTTGTTCAAGTTCATATAACTAATGAGCATGAGTATGAGAGTTGGTCTAGGTTTACACATCTCCAAGGCCATTCAACATTACTAAACTGTTTTCTAAATTGTTATGAATAAATGGTATAAATGACTTTGGGAAAATAAATTCAAGTAGAACCAAGACCACCTGTTGGAGAAGAGGACAAGAACAACACAAAGCTCAACATAACCTAGTTACAAGTACTACAGGAGGAGTGCAGGTATTACAAATTAAGTATGAACCATCATTGCAGTTGCATTGCAGTCTAAGTCATCAGGGATGAAGAAACATAATACATTAGTAATTTAAAATTTACACTAATTATTTATTAGTTAAATTAAAGTTTTATATATACTTTGTCCCTTGCTGTTATCTTTGGGACCTGCTTGCACAGCCGAGGAAGTTCCCAAATAACAGTGTCTTACACAGAGAGTTCATTTACCCCTCAAAGGAAGCCTCTGTCTTTGTGGGTGTAGCTGGCACAGAGCTTTGATAAGTCACACAAACTCCTTCCTACTTTCCATTCTGATGCTCTGTCATACGATGTGTAGCTCTGGAGTTTAAGATAGCAAAAGTTCCAGCCATAATGTATTGGTCACTTTCTGTTGCTGGGGCAAAATACCTGATGTATACAACTGAAGAAGTAAAGGTTTATTTTGACTCCCCATTTCAGAGGTTTGAGTCCATAGTCAGCTCACTCAAAGGCAGAAACATCATGGAGGAATGGCAAGGGAGACAAAAGCTGCTTACCTCAAGGCAACCAGGAAACAAAGCAAAAAAGAGCTTGAGGGAAGTCAAAGCCTTCAGAGTCCTGGGCCCAGCAACCTCTGTTCTCCAATGAGGTCTTACTTCCTAATAGCACACTCAGTTATAAACTCACCAAAGGATTAATTTACTGATATGGTTAGCACACATGCAATCCAATCCCCAGATGTTTCTTAATTCAACCTAGTTGATAATCACAATTAAACATTGTATATAATATTCATGTTCCAGGCAACACAAAAGAAGAAGAGTGAAAACTATCCCTTCTTCGGAGGAGGAGACTTCCTAAAAGGTAGTGCATGACCCTTTGGCTTGTATCTGTTGGAGGAACTTTTCATGTGGCTGGACAAAGCATCCAGAGAAACTAAAAAATGTGCTTTTTAGCTGGACCAGCTCAAATGAAAGTCTTTCTACTAGAAGGAAGGAATTATGCAAACTGGGAAGGAAAATAAACTTGGAAAATTTTCCTTTAAATAAAACTCAAATTGTTTTAGAAAAGAGCCAATATTTTGTTGCATTTTTTCAACATAACATGTACCAGTAGATATGGTTATATTATGTTTATATATGTTATACAACTGTATATGTAGAATCTTGTTGTGTTCATTTTTACTATATCTCACAAAATAAAAATGCCTAAACCACAGAGTAATCTCCAGCATGCATCCTAATCTCCCTAGTTTTTGTGATGAAAAATTAGCCAAGTAAAAATAATAATAAGTTGAGGAAACTTAACTGATTTGTTCAGAAAGCAGGGTTTAGAGAAACCATATGTGTGTTCATTTATTTTCATTCATTGAACAAACACTAACTCTATGTGTAAGACTTCTCAGTGTGTATGTCCAACTTGTGGCCAATAGGCCACTTGTTTTCATTTGATAAATATCACAATGACAAATATAGAATGTAGTGGAAGTTTTGTTACTTACACACATTAACTATATTATGTAAGTTATATGTAGGCCAAGGCAATTTCTCTTCATTCACTGTAGCCCAAGCAAACCGAAAGGTTTGAGATACCTGCGAGGTTATTTGTTTTTTAAGAGCAGCTGGAATGTCAGTGAATGAGAATAAGAGTGCATTAGGCAAAGGAATATGCAGATCATCTCATTAGAGTTCATTTTGTAGTAAAGGAGAATATGAGTTCTTCTATAAGAAGCAGTTGTCCTTTATTTCTTAAAGGAACAATGGACAAGAAATGGATCCTTCTTCAAACTAGAAAAGAAGCATTTTGTGTCCCAGATTGTGTGATACTGAAATATTCCAGTGCCTGAGGTCTTCAAGAAAAAGTTAGAGCATTATCTGTTGGATGTTCTCGGGCCAGACCACTTCTATGATGGCAGAAGCATAGGGATTTTATTGGAGGAAATGTTACTGCCCTACATCTGCAATAAGACCAAGTGCTACTGGGAATTATGTGTGGGTTTGATATGCTTTTGCAAATAGTTAGAAAGATACTTTCAAATAGAGAAAAACTATAATAGGAATTACTTTCCTAGTCTTAGAAGAAATACATTGCTGGAAGTCAAAAGACTGCATTATGCAATTGGAATTTCATTCATTAGGGAGATTTCCTGCCTCCTCCCTTTCTTTGGCTGGCTCTGTTTTTAAGCATTTAATTATAAAGGCTTTATTTTACTATAGTTATCACAGTTGTTCGATTTAGACAGAAGTTGATGATCCTGTGTGTAATTCCATGGCCCTGGGCATCCCATTAATATAGAAATCATCTCTGGACTTGGCAAGTTACCAAACTGACTTTCCACCAAGGAAGATAGAGCAGGCATGGTAGTAGCAAATTGCAGCAGTAGTAGGAGCAGCAGCTGCTGTTAAAAGCAACAGAAGTGGCCTGCCAAGAGAGTGGAAATTCAATCTGTGTATTTATACTAATGGGACCTTAACAGGCCATGCCAAACACAGAGTCACCCTTTCCCCAACATTCAAAATAGGCCATGACACACAAGGTGCCATGACTGGTATCTAATTAATATATTCTAAGAAGTGTAATTCTGTCCCAGTATTCCTATTTATATAATTGTATTATTTTAATTGCTTTTGACATAGTGCATTTTACTGAAACAAAATAGAAAAAAGAAGGAAGAAGAAAAAGAGAGGGATAGAGGGAGGGAGCGAGAAAGGATAGAAGGGATGAAAGAAGGAAGGAAGAAGGAAATGATAGAAAAATATCAAAACATAACTTTTGATTTGACACGTTTTTACTCCACTGAATAATTTTGTGTTTCTTAAAATGATTGTTAAGTAAAACCTTCTCCACAGCTATAGTCACATGGGAAGGAAGACAAGTGAGTGCATATAAATAGAGCGCTGCTACTTTGAATTTTGTATGCAGATATGGTCCGCTCAGGTTTTTCTCACTTCTCATCTACTTCTCGGTTTGATTTTGCTGTTTCCCATCTCCCTGCCTCCAGGGCAAGTTCAGAAAGACAGTGGAGACCATGACGATGCCAAGCAGCGGGAGTCTGAGTTTAACAAGGTTGGAAAATTTGAATTTATGACAGGTGACATCAGCTTATGAAATCTGTATTTGTTATTTTCAAATCACACTCATCGAGAAATATATTGGCATCACAAGACATTGAAAGTAAAATATGTCTGATCTATTTTAAATGGGAAAAAAAATGCAATTCTGGGCATTTTAGTCAACACAATTTTAGAACCTATAAAATGGCTTGAACCCATGTTTCTGGTGATAAAAATTGGAAACCATTTACTTTTTCATCTTAGATGAGCAATAAAATATGGCAGTTAAGTAAGATGTTGACATTTATTCTAATTCTGGTAATATTGTTGGGGAAGGGATATAGATGGCAAAAATTGACAAAATGATCACATACACTACCACCTCACACCTGGTCATTTCCAAGTCAAGTCTGATGGTCCTAAAGCCCTGTTCTCCTACATCACCTCCTGAGAAAGGCTTTAACCAATATCCCAGAAGGTCACCATTCTGAAATGCCACAGAATCTCAGCTTAACATGTTTGTTTTAATTTTTTGGGAAAAAGATTACACAAAGTGAGATATTGAACCACTGTCAAGATCCCCTTTTTTCTGTTTCTTTTCTTGCCTTTTCCCAGCTTGTATTAAGAAGGCAGAAACATTGGGGAGATGATGTTACCCAACGGAAAGAAAAGCTAATGGTGACTGCGTTCTCATATTACCAGAGGTTAGCAGAGAAGTACTTCAATATGACAGCTAATATAACTCATTGATGTGATTACTTAAAAAGAAGAATGCCGTCTGTGTCTAGTTACATCCCAGCGGTTACAATTAGATAGGCCAGATGGATGGGGTCCAGCGAGACAACTCCACAAACCTGCACACAGGTCAGCAGGGACATGACTGGGGCAAGGTGGGCTGCATGAACCAAGAAAATAAAAAGGTGTCTTAATTAATAAAACGTTTTTGAATCCTTAGGTTCTTAAATAAGGCCTGGATTTAAAAAGAATAAGGGGAAAAAATCCCTAGATTTAAGGTCTATTTTCTGACTTGAAGTCAAATTTTTTTTTTATTTTTTTCCATAATTTTATTGAGGACAGTTTCAATAATTAACACATTGCATAAATTCTTCCTAGTGGTTAATGGCTATACAAGATGCGGACATGATATCCTATTTACAAAAACCATTAGAACAAATCCCTCTATTCATTAAGAGAAAGTAACTATATATCTATCCTAACCATTTTGAATACACAGATACAAAATG
>NW_004524691.1:4042025-4045900 GCF_000260255.1 Octodon degus | reverse complement strand
AACTTAACAGCATGGCTTTATTTCTTATATTTCGTCTTCATACTTTTGTACTGGATGGTTAAGACCAAGGTAAAGCAGGACCTATGCAACAAGAGTTGTAGCTGCCTCGTTTCTTGTGGCTTCCAGTCATCCTTGGTGTTCCTTGCCTAATGGAAGCAAAACACCAGTCCCTGTTTCTTCACTATGTATGTCAGTATCCAAGTTTCTGCCTACCTATAGGGATATAGGTCCACCCTAAACCAGTATGGCCTCATCCTTTCTTGATTATATCTGCAAAGACCCTATTCTCAAATAGTTATTTTCCAAAGTACTGAGGGCTACAATGTTAACATGATTTGGGGGAAGAAACAATTCAATCCATAATACTATCTAAAAAGACTTAGTATGTCTGTCTAAGTGTCTCAGTGCCAACAGCTACGGCATCAAGTGAGAAGGCCTTGGTGCAAAGGGTTCGGAGGCATTCCACCAGTGTCCTAGGACTGTATAAATCATCATAAGGATTTATTATGGATAAGGTAGGGAAAGGGAAGATAGAAGTGAGAGTTAACCTCCCCTGAGAAAAAGAGTGGCTTTAGCCATATACACTAGCCAAATAAACCAATGCCATATGGGAGCCATCAGGTAACATCTTTTCTACAAAGAATCAGAAGCTATGATCATCAGATATGATAAGGTAAAGAAACAGAGAAGTAGACCACAGTCCTCTCTTCTACCGCTGGATTTCCCACTTGTGCAAAGAATAGAAGGTGCACAAGAATAGAAGTCATGCCTTCAAATAAATTTCAGAAATTTGATATTATGGTACTGCTAGACACATAGACATCAGTGTGAGGATTTTTGAGGACTAAAGTGACCAGAGAACTTCTTAGCTAAGAATGACCAGAAAAGCCATGGACTTGGCAGGTTTTCATCTGAGAAGGTGACAGGAGAAGCTAGCATCCTAGAGCATGGTTGGGTAGAGCGGTCATGACGAAAAGAACGAAGTTGCTTTCAATTGTGCCTATAGATCTTGGTTTGTTCCATACAAGCCTTAAAGTAGAAATGGTAGCCTAGTATCAGAGGTAAAGGATATGATATAACCTTATTAAAATAATTAATTGGGACTCTGTTTGGCTGAGATAGCTGTACTGCCTTGGGTCCCAAGGTAAACTAACTAAAGCCCAATTCAGGGTCAACAGCAAAATGAAATTTACATTTAACAAATCAGCAACTTACAACTGACTCCCACCTAAAGACTTTCTACCAGACCATACCCAAATAAGGAAGACATATAACTGTAGCCAGTCAAGCCATTTCTTTGCTTTGCTTCCATGTATAGACCATAAATGCCCATTGCTAAAGTGGAACTCTGAACATCTCTTGGTTTAGAATACTGTCAGATTCATGAATCCTTTCTTTCCCAGCTAACTTTTAAATTCATTTTGTCTACAAAGGTTTAGAATCTGAGATGAATGTGCCCCTAGACTTTTCCATCCTTTATAGTTCTGTCTATTCCAAAGCTCTGTAGAGTATCTAAAATTATTCCTGGCCCACTGGAGACAGGCTTGAAAGACAGTTAAAGTTTGAGAACAGCATGCTCTACTTGATGGCACTGAGTGTGGGTTGATGATTTCTGTGTCCTAGACTTGGGATGGTCACACTGAGCTGTAGACCTGACACTGGATTTGGCTCAACCTCAGAAGACTGGTAGCTCCAGGAGACTGTCATGAGGTTGGGGTGAGTTCATAGATCTGATCTGCACATGAATCCCACTCTCTGCCTGTGATAAGATGAAAAATTCCCTTGTGTGGCAGCTCAGTAAGCTCAGGCCACAAGGTGCATCAGCTGGAACTCCTGCACCGAGGTCAAGATGTTGGAAGGGAGACGGCGCCTGAGGGACGGTCTCTGCCTCTGGGGGTGGAGAGGTCTAGGGGGAAGATACCTCCTTGCAAAGTTAGGGCAATAAGCAGTAGTAGTACATCTCTAAGGGAAGCAGGGAAAATTTTGAGTTAGGATTGTTTTCCACCCCAAGGATGCAATTAGAAGGAAGTGAGTTATTTGATGATTAAGAGTTTTCAGCTGCACATAAAAAGTAGCTTTAAGAGCAACACTCAATTAATTCACAGAGAAACAAAGAATGTTCTACTAGGCCATCTGTGTCATTTTCATCCCACTACCAAAAATGTGATGCTGGTTAAAGAGGGTGGTTGGAATAGAGACCGGAAAGTGAGCTGTAGGCCCCTGGCAGTGTTGGACTGAGGCCTTTCATCCAGGACAATCGGTTGAGCATAGGAAAAATTCATCCTGTAGAAAATGCCTTCACTGACTCCTCAAAAGCAATCTGTGGCACTAAAAAGAGACTCACATTTCCACACTTTAAAAATTAAGTACGTCATTTTCTCAAACTGTGCAGAAAACCATCATTTCTGAATTATAATGTATAATAAAAATATACGATTAATGTTTAAATTAAAAATGTATTACAGGGCAAGACACATTGCCATTAATCCCCCTCACTTTGAACACATTTAACTCATCATTCTTGCTACCTTGTGAAGCAGTTCTGGAAGTCTCTTTCGTGAGTGTCTTTGTGGGGTGTAATGAGAAGCACGATGAGTGATGTCTGACTGCTGTACAGCAAAAGACTAAGTCATAAAACCATTGTCATGTATTCTCACCCACATCATGGAGAAAATAGGACATACTTATGTCTCTTCACCAAAGTCAAAATGACCTTGAAAGGTAAATGTTTTGAATTTATTAGGTTACCAAGGAACCAGTACAGGGCACCTAGCCACTGATGAAAGAAAATTTCTAGAACTGCTTCACAGAGTGGCCAGAATGATGGGAAAAGTGAATCTGAACTGAGGAGAAGAATGTTGAGGGGGATTAATGGTGATGTGCCCCTCACTGTAATAAATTTTTCAAGATTCAACCATTCACTCTATTTTTCCATCACGCTTTGTCTATCAGTGTGTGGAAGAAGGAGGCAATCAGGATCATAGAATGACTTAAGTAGCATATGGCTTAAAGCCATGAAAAACTACTTCAGCCACCCCAGGAAACATGACTGCAGTCAACTGATTATTTATGTCCCCTCAAAATTCCTATATTTATGTCCTACTATGATAATGGCATTTGAAGGTGTTGTTTTGGGGAGATCAGTTCACGAGAGTAAGGTTCTCAAGAATAGGATAGTACCTCCGTCAAAAAGACTCCAAAAAGTGTTCTCACTTTATTTGTATCACATGAGGGCTTAGTGAGAAGAGGAATTGCTATGAACTGAACTCTAGGCCTTGAAGTCATTTACCCCTTTGAACTTGAATGTCTTTTTTTTATTTATTTCTTTTTTTTAATTTTATTTTTTAATTTCATCTTTTTTCCATAAATTTATAGAGAAACAAATAGCAATGAGACAGTTTCAAACCAAACTGGTAGGACAGTCTCAATAATTAACACATTGTATACATTCTTCCTAGTGGTTAATTGCTGTACAAGATGCAGACATGATATCCTACTTACATACACCATTAGAACAAATCTCTCTATTCATTAAGAGAATGTAACTGTGTATCTATCCTAGCCATTTGAATACATAGATACAAAATGGACATTCATCTGCATCCCCTTTTTGTTGCTAAGTTTCGTTATTTCAATATTATAGGTGTGTAAACTCAGCAAAATATTCTAAAAGAGTCCAATAGCCCATAACAGTATTGGGTCTTCTGCTTGACTGGCAATGTCAGAAATTGTTGACCTGAGTCCCCCACAGCTCAACATAACAGCATGGCTTTACTCTTATATTTCGTTTTAATACTTTTCTGCTGGATGGTTAAGACCAAGGTAAAGCAGGACCTATGCAACAAGAGTTGTAGCTCTTGGGTCTGATAAGGTCC